>NW_019739946.1:356766-410976 GCF_002891405.2 Cryptotermes secundus
TGCATGACAACGCTCGCCCCCACGCCACCTGCGTCACATTGGAAGCAATTGCAAAGACGGGGTGGGAAGTTCTTCCACACTCCTCCTATAGCCCTGATCTGGCACCCTCCCACTACGATTTTTTCCGATTTATGAAGGATCAGCTGCGTGGACAACGTTTTCAGACAGGGGAGGCAATTCAGAAAGCAGTGCGTCAGTGTCTTCGGATGGCTGGAACAGTATTTTACAGAAGGGGAATTTTCAAACTCCCAGAACGCTGGGAGAAATGTGTACAAAGAAGTGGCGATGATGTGGAAAAATAAAGAAAGGTCTGTAGATTGGCGTGGTGTATTTGGTTTGTCAATAATAAAGCATGTTACTTTACAAAAAATTGTTGCTCATTACTTTCAGTACGACCCTCGTATATGGTGAGGCTACCCAAGGACTAGAAACAGATATGGCTAAACGGTGCCTATTTCTGTGCATAATTTCCATTAGTAGCCCACATAGGTACAGAACCAAACAACGTTACATTTCCCCAATATTTCATAACAAATTTAAAAATCCGCAGTATTTGTAACTGTTACTACATAAATGGCTGCTACAGAGTTTAGGTCTATAGGTGGCCCAAAACACAATCTATCTCCGTACAAAATTTCACATGCTTGGTTGCAATAATTCATTAGTAACTGCCATGAAACTTAAATGTAAATATACATTTAACAATGTTGCCGCCATGTTGCTTGTGTCGCCTTAGTATTTTACAACAATGTCTGAACAAAAATCGCACACTTCTCAAAGCTCTATTGCCACATAATCCTCCAGGTCTCTTAAACTGCCTATGCATGATGTCGCTTCCAGCTCAGAATTTCGCATGGTAACCACAGTGATGTTATTACTGATGGTCGTATATTAGTGGAAAAATGATTTCTCGTGCCATGATATGACGTTTTATGAACTGGTCCACTGATTCAAAAGCTCTGGAGGGGGNGGGGGGGGGGGTCAGACCCGCGGACATAATAATAGCACATTAAGGCGTACAGCGCTCTAGAAAACCCAGACGGTGTCTGTGTTTTGAAAGATGCTGTTAAGACCTAATCGTTCCCGTAAACAGAAATGTTCTAAGGATTACTGGGTTTTTGGAATTTATCCATCGTCTAGTATCCTAAAAAACTACAGAACACGACGTTTCGGAAACTGGATCTGTTTCACGGTTTCCTTTGTGGTTTTAATCCCGAGTGTTCGGTTTTTACTACACAAATGGCGCTGGCTGTAGGCACAAAGTGGTTTCACAACATTCTGCAATTAATCCTGTGAAATGGTTTTCAAGGATCTGGTTTACTGCATAAAATTTTCGCCTCCCTTTCTACCTTGTCTGTGCATATCACAATTTTTATTTTCCTGTTATCTCCCTTCGAGAAAGCATGATCACAGGTATTTACATAGTTGTAGTTATACCGGTCATGGCAGCCGAGCTGTCTAAGGCATGTACTGTCTTCCCTCGCTTGGAAGCCGGGATCGTGGGTTTCAATCCCACTCAGGGCATGGATGTTTAGTGTTTGTGTGTAGGGGGTTGGCATTTTTGTGTGTACACGTAGAGGCCTTACGACGAGCTGATCACCCGCCCAAGGAGTCCTACCGAATGTCCAAGATCTCGTAAACCGAAGCGAAACGGAGTGTTTCACGGAGGTAGGTCAAGGCCCAAATTGGGGCTGTAGCGTCAAAAAAAAGTTATACTGACACACGCTGCTGAGTGATTGAGGTTAGCTCTTTCCAAGGGACCCGACAGAGCAGGTGTCTTCCCCCTCATCTGAGGTAGGAAACAGATTTAGTTTCCGAAACGCCGTGCTCTCTAGGTTTTTTTAAAATACCGGACGACGGACATAGGCCAAAACCCAGTAATTCTGAGTGTTATACACATTATCGTCAGAACCCTTTAGAATCTACTTGTAACTGTTCCCATTCTGGGTTCTCACAGCTGTGGTGATATAACGCCGTGCAGCCCGTTGAAAATCAACCGACGTTTCGGAGGAAGATGTCACGCCCCCATCTTCATGGTTGAAGAATAAACCAAGCAAAGAAACCGGCACGAAGCAGGTAGAAAGCAGAGCCAAGCTCTGCTCCGAGGAGTTTGTTTTCAGCACACTGCTCGGCGATACATCCCAGGAGATAAAACGCCACTCTCATTTACTTTCGAAATTTATGACACGGTAAAAAGTGTTAACAGGAAACGGGCTGTTCTCCTCCCATCGCCGGGCAAACATATTCAGTGAGAACGTTCGGAAACACCCAAGAAGCAACTCCGCCATGGAACTACGAGTACAACAGGCACTCCGTTCAGTATTCATGAAAGAACTCACATAACCTGCTTACATGCAAAGAGCCTTAATATCAGCAGTTACACATGTTACTTGGGCTACACGATTTCGTGATAAAATAAAATACACAGTTTCCATTAATAATTACAACCAAACATCGTCATCATCTTCCTTATTCGTAAACTGCCAGATTCGATTCTCGATATAGGAGCTCGCTATCTCTCCTGAGGTTGTCTCTCCATGATTATGCTGAAATATATTTTAAAATAGGCAACAGCCACTTCCGCTTCCTAAGAAGTATACAGGTAAGACAAGATAAAAGTTGTCCCTGTGCTTAATTAAGCACTATGCCATAAAGACATATGGAGCAGTGGAGGTATAGAGAGCCACCATTCTTGACCTTGGCACTATAAGGTGAGTGGTCGGCCTCACGCCCCATCCGCTTAACCTCTGGGAAAAGAACCCCCGGCACCCACTGGATGAGACTGGGTGGAGAAGAATGTCTTACCCCTTCCGGGAATCAAACTCCGGCCGTCCAGCTCGTAGCTATACCGACTGAGCTATCCACAGACCGACGGTACACAGCAAAAAGTATACTCGTAAGTCCCTGTGCTTAATCAAGCGCCACTAACCTCGGTAATAGATGGAGGGCAATGCTCAGCCTCATGCTCAGGCCGTTATACCCCACTGTAAAGATCCCTAGGTATCCATTACACGCACATGGGCCCTAGACGCGATCTGGATGCAGTAGCGAAGAGAAAACGCTCTGCTTTGCCACTGACCGTCCCATATTTTAGTCACTATTCCGATTGAGACAAAAGAAGCAAGAGCAAAATGGTCTATTACTTGCGATTTATAAAAAAAAAACTCATTAGCTTTGACTCTTGCAGATATAAATCGGTTGCAAAGCCCAGTGCACTACGGATAATGCTCGTCGCACAGAATCAGAAACACCTCTTTGCACTCGGTTACTTAGCCAACATACAGAACAAGAGGTTCCTGGAAGAACTAATCACCTATTTTCTTTGATACGACATGGACCGCACAGAAAGCGACGCCTCCAAGAGTTCTTCGTTGCTGCGGGAACTCGTTTACCGAGCCTTTGCCTTGCAATGATAGGGGGACACAGAAACAAAACCAGACTCTCCTTTGATACGACATGGACCGCATAGAAAGCGACGCCTCCAAGAGTTCTTCGTTGCTGCGGAAACGCGTTTACCGAGCCTTTGCCTTGCAATGATAGGGGGACACACAAACAAAACCAGACTCTCCTTTGATACGACATGGATCGCACAGAAAAGGACGCGTCCACCAATTCTTGGTTCGTGTATTCGTTACCGCGAGAACGGTTTCATTGAGCCGTTGCCTAGCAACGAAAATGGGATACACAGACTGATGGACGGGATTATTGCAGTATGCTACTGAGCTAGCGTTAGATGCCATGATATACATACCAAGTTTCATAAAGACTGCTTCAGGCATTCAAATGGTAACCTGGGGGGGGGGTTACACAGACAGAATGGAGATCGCGTAAGCACATTTTTTTTTTTTCGAAATAGGAGAGTAGGCTAAGTTTTAGATCTTAATGCGGCACGTTTGTTGGGATAACAGTACCTACTTATCTGGTGCACGATGAGGCGTTTTCTTTTGCTCAAACACAGTAACATTCAATCTTGTCTACATATATAAAGACGGCTGTATGCACTAAAATTAAATTCATCCGATACAGACCCTCAATATCATATTTGCTCGAAAAGCAGAGACTGGTTTCCGTGTACATAAACTGTAGGCCGCCTGGCGGACACGACCTCACCTACACGCCCTTTCCTACGGGGATAGCTTTACTTTTACTTTTACGGGAGACAGAGTGCGTGTGAGGACGCGCATTCCTACATGAGAAGTATTGATACAAGCATACACTACAGGGGCACGCTGCCACTCCGATGTTTCTTTCTCCGGGACGAAGACACTATTAAAAACAAAACTGTGACAATAATCAAAATAACAAAATTCAAAGCCCAATTCTTTATATTAACCTCCATAACATACACCCCATTAAGGGGCGTCCACATTACTCGTGCTCGTGTGACTCGCTATGCTCGCGAGTAATGTGGACGATATGACAAATCACGAGACAAGCAAATTTATTTTTAATTTAAAAACTATAGCCAATAAATTAAAAATACGACTACAGCCTATACACACTACGAGTAAATATACGGATCCTCACGCACCGAAGCCTGGCGAGCACGTGAAGTAGTGTGGACGAAGATTTACGGGCACAAGCAAAAGCCAGACGAGTCTCCCGACGAACACAAGCCTGGCGAGCAGGAGTAATGTAGACGCGCCTTTAGGTGAAACACACGCAACATGTACATACCTTCATGTAGTTTTTCATGAAATTTGGCTAGCATTTGCATACGAACTGTTCAATGAGCGTTACCATTTATCTATTCACGTTGCGTAACTAGCTCTCTGGTAGCAGAGCCCAAAGGTTCAATGCCACTAACACCAAAGCCCGCCAACAGACAAGATTAAAACACAGTTGATTACCTCACAAACATCTAGCTTAATGCTCTTACCATCCATTACCCTTCTCGGTCTTCCAGGGACCGCCAGGACCGCCATCCGAGATATTTTCCCACCAAAATTCTGTACGAATGTCTCGTCTCCCCATCTGAACTACATATCCGGTCCGTCGCAGACACTTTTCGGCTCACTTCATTACTTTAACAATATCACAGGATATGCATAAAACATGGAATTAGTTACGTAATAACGTAAACTGGCAAATTCATGTCCTAACATTTTCCTGGGCACTAATATATATGTTTGCGGTGTGTGCCCCAAGCTCAAGATAACGTTTGTCTTCATAATGAATTCGAATGTATTTTGTTTTTAAAATTGCTTCATTTTTATTAAAACGTCAATCTAAGTCGCTAAAGCCACTGAGTGTGATTGGACTGGGTTTCGCCTTCCGATACGAGGAGGATTCTTTGTTCGCCACAACACGCAGACCGGCTTTGGTGCTCTTACACGAGAGGGAGGTCAATTAAGCGGTCAGCTTTACGCTCTGGCCAGAAGAACCCCTCTGGGAAGAAGCACCTGATAGCCACTGCACGGGAGGGCCCCAAAGCCGTTCTGTACATGGTGGGGATATTAAAATGCCTTCCCATGCCAAAAATCGGGACTTCCAGCCTGTAGCTAAACTAAAGTTCATGATGCCAGTGGTATGGATGGAAACACAACCAGGGCTACAGACCACTGGTTTAATGACAAAGCTGCATCACATAGTATCACTGCATGCATACTTATTATTATTACGTTACTGACTTCCTGACTGTCCAGGAAGAGGGGGGGGGGGCACTGAGCGAATAACGCATTCGCATTTTACTGGGGCCTGCCACGCACGTGGGTAGTCAGCGGCCAAGTTCGTTCAAGCGGCAACGTTCTCACTTGTAGCCGGAAGGGGCTCGGTTCGAATTTCGGTCGATACATCGGCTATCATGACTGCGGCAGTTCCATGGTTTTCTTCCGCCTCTCCGGGCAATTCATGCATACCCGCTTCCTCCCACATCCCTTCAAATTCACTACTGTCCGAACATGCGACGCTACCACAGTCGACAGCGTCGTTATATAAACTGCAACTAAGGAAAAAAATAATACCACAGTCACAATAAACACTGCTCTACCTTTGCCCTCTTGGGACGCACGCCGGGTTGCCGCCCAACGCTCTCCTCAGCCTGCACCAGCGCCTTGTCGCCCGCCCGTCGCACCAAACTCTCCGTCGCCGAGTGCTCCTCCCCACGCGTCAAAGTCGTCGTTTTTCTAACGATTCTCGTTGTCACCGATCGTCTTCCCGAACTTGGCCTCCGAGAAGTTTTGGTCGTTTCGACAGTCGAACCAAGCACTTCGGTACTGAGTTGACGTCGAGTGTACACTGCTTGCAGATCGTTGATGTTGTCATGATGGGCCATAAGTGTCCCATTGATGTCATCTCTGTCGCCACCTTCACGGGTTCCTTGCACGAAGAGTCGGGCCGAGCCGCCGCTTCCCTTCATAAACCGGTACATGGACATCTTTTCGTCACAAGAAGCGCATTTTTCATTTGCATCTAAACATCGGTAAGAGCGCCATCATTACTTCCTTTCCATCCTTTGTGAGTTGGGTTCTTGCACACAAATATTTTACTCATGACTCAACTGCTACATATAAAACTGACGTCGGTGTTTGCAATTAAGATAACGGCAGTCAACTAACACAGAACAGGGTAGACCAGTCCATTTCCACCATTACTGATATTAAACCTAAGAAAAACACGAAATGACGATTCTGACATCAAACAACAGCCACTCGCATTTCATTCCATGCCAAAGTCACACTGCGGCCGCACAGACAACAGCACCAACGCACTAGCAAGCGCTCAGGCGACTGACTAGTACGAGCCAAACTACAGAGTAGTCACCGCCCCAAGGTCGTCCGACACTGCACCTTCACACCGCAACATACTACCTGTCCCAAATGCATTTCCTTCGCTTCCATACCTGTACAGAATGATGGGAGAGCAGCACCTGAAGACGCCACAGTACACTCCAAATTCAAAACATATGCAACTGTACTCTCTTTCCCTTCATATCCGGTGACACTGCTTACCAGTTTGCAAGAAAAGATATATCACTATGCACATTGTACGAATGTTCTACACATCCGTTTTACTCGTGCAATGATGTTACCTCTCATGGAAGAATAACAGAATCACAAGAAGCCTGAATATTTCCCAGTTCGGTCTCACTCAACTGATCTTAGATACAAATACTGCACAGCACAAACTTGATAAATTTATGAACCAAATCAGAGTCAGAAACCCACAGTACGTGTGTTCAGTACTGATGCTGAGTACTGTGGCATATTTGCTCAAGAACTGTGAAGCCAGCAAGTAACTGCTTCGAAAACAAGCATGTTTCCACATTAACAACTGGATACAATAATTGGGAAGGTGTTTTCTACGCGGCCCGTGCTGAAATGTTATAAGCAAGACAGGTCTAGAAACGGCTGGTCAAAATAATGACGAAGTCGAGTTAGTTGGAGGAGGGAAGTTTAATATTCGTCAGTCTAGAGTGTATAGACCAGCAAATAAGTGGTAGTTTCATAGCAGTTGTAGTTGGTGCGAATCGTTAGCACCACCCCGAAATAGAACTCGTCGCACAGAAGGCACCAAGTAGGTGGGAGCCTAAGGCGTGTTGTGTTTCTTGCTACACTAGCGCCATGTGAGGCAAGCTGGCAGGAGGCGCTAGCCTCGTTCGATGACAGAAATGAATAATTAACAACGGCCCACACGGATGCGCAGAAGGAACTGGATCTAGTGCGAGATTCTGTACGTCAAATAGGGCAGCTTGTTCAAAATTCGCCCAAAGTGAATGGACACAGTGGCAGGCGGAAACAACTAGCGGACAAAACCTTCTGATAAACAGGGCCTAAGGATATCAGTTTATTACATGTCCCGTTGTGGAACAGTTACAGAGTTAGCTTCTTGATGTCCTGGAGAATATTCTTAGCATCTGGAAATGAAACCAGCAAACCATCCATCATGCACTGCAGAAACTGTCGTTAAGTAGCAAGCTGACCCCTGTCGTCCCATCTAGCAATGATGCCCCCTCCCCGCCAAACCAATAAATCGTCTGGTGACACATATCACAAATGTCACCATCACACTGATCCCAATACTATCCTTGTTCCCCTCGCTGCTTTCAACGCAGCACACCAATTTTATGCACACTGATTCAGCCCTTATAAATTTCGTTGAAAAATTGCATACACAAGCCACAGTCCTTACATGTCAATATCCTACTCGTACAAGCGAAAATGTGTGGTAACATGTAGAAGCTAACTGTAACAGTCACGGGAATTGAAGCGGCTACGCAAGCCAATCGCGGATTACTGAACGCCATGAAATCACCATAGAAAAAAGTACACTTAAGCTAAACTTTTAATTCTTTATACTCGTATCCTGTCAGTCACTCTTCTGGGAAGGCCTTACAGTGTTTACTTCTTTTCTGATGAGGCTCGTAAGAAGTAGAAATTAATACAAAATCCAGTGATCCATTTACATGCATAATCTCCGATTACATTTAATTTTCAAGATATACATTCAAAAAGTTTCGTATCGTCGCCATGTTTGTAAATGTTAACATACCTTCCATAAAGCGAGCCAGGATAGCGCAGAAGGAATGGTGGCGCGTTACGGGCCGGACGGCAGAGGGGTCGGACTTCGAGTCCCAGTAGGGGATATTTTTCTCTTCCCCACGCCATCCAGGCCGATTCTGGAGCTCACCCAGCCTCCTATCGAATGTAACTTGGGGCTCTTTCCCCGGGGGTAAAGCGGAAGGGGTGTAAATCTGGCCACTCACCTCCAACTAGTGCCGAGGCCAAGAATTAGTGGATCTCTACATCCACTCCCCCATATTCCTTCATGGCGTAGTGCTTAAATAGTTAGGCAAAGGGACAAATTTACCGTTTTTGTAACCATCAACAAAAAACTTTGATCATGACTATGCAATGCGCCTGGCTGCGGGCGCCACAAACAGGCTGGTTCAAGAAGACACCCAACCCCTAACAGGCCCTGGTAGGGTGAAGATGCACTTTTACATTGACAACCCCTATAATGTATGGTACTTTATAAACCCTAAGATCCTTATAACTGCATAGCATGCTGTTTAAACACAGGGTTAATTTTATCTTTTACAAAATCTGAAGGTTTGTTTAATATATATCTCCATACAAGCATCAAGCAATTAACTTTACAAGGACGTGAGAAAACACCGACATCAAAATATGCCTCACAGTTTCCACGCACTGTCATCGTAAAACAATAGGTCATTTGTAATATAAACGTCATTTCATTTAACGTTCTACGCTGCAATTAAAGGTCTTGAAATAAGATGAAACACCCTACAGGACAGTTGGGACAGTTAAGAAAAGGGCCACTACGGTGTTTTACTTGTCTTGTGGGCAGTAAAGAGACAACAACAACTGCATTTCTGTACCTTGGAATTTCACGTCAGTGAACCGCAACGAGAAGAAGCCCGTCACCGTTGAGAGGCTGTTAATCAGTGAAATTGTTTCACATGAAAGTAAATGCAATGCCAAATAAGAGAAACAAATGCAGCACGCAAGCACTTGCGGTAACTCAAATGGGGTCGTTTCAAAGTTTTGCCGTTTAACGTCATGAGAACTACAAGATTGGGCTCACTTACAGCTACTGGAAACGTAAAGTCATCACACTCCGCCTTTATCTCCTGACTTCCGTTCTGAAGAGGTTCCAACAGCCAGACTCACGGATCGTGAGGGTAAATGTCTCGGATGACATTCAAACATTCCTAGTTTTCATACGCACCTTCTTTTGTGTTAATTAAAATAAGTACGGCATAAATGGCTGTATCCATTTTCTCAGAGTTCAGAGTCTGGGTTCTACTGCCACAAACGGTAAGAAGTAACACTTGTTTCTCTTTCTCTGCGGCTCAACGCGGCCAATCCGAAGTACGCCCCTCACCATGACGTTCGCCCGGTTCCATTATAAAGTATGTCCTCTTGCTGTTTTCTTCCACTTCCTCCTCGATCTTTGAAATGGCGACTCTAAAGCGGTTTCCACAACAAAATTCTCTATGCTTTTCTAGTCTCTCCAATACGATCTGTATGCCCAGCTACTCGTAATCTCCCAGATTTCACTTTTTGAGAAGAGATTACTACGTCACAAGTCCGTCATGTACAAGAACTCAGATTCTCCAAGAGGGGCACAACATGAAGATGTAGGGGAAGTCGAGGTAACCTCGGCATTAGACGGGAGTGAGGGTCGGCTTAACGCTTATTCTCAGGGAATAAGCCCCGCATGCCCATCGGATAACTGGCTGCCGACATCGTAACATAATATCTTCAAAGTGTGCCGCTTATCTACGTGATCCCTCTTAAGTATACTGTAACGTTCTATCAATTTTGCGGTCCTTCATACGTCTACACGCCCGTCACATAGATTTATACTCTTACACGCGCAGGAGCCAAAACATTGGTTGCAGTCGTACTCATAAATACTGTGCAGGTGGAACGGTAGCCTGGCGAGTCTACTGGACACCGCAACGTAAAAATTCCAAACATACACCTATTGAAGGCTCAAAGACAATAGCTTCTGTCGCATCGACGTGAAAAGTAAACCTACTAAGAAAACAGGGAGGAACCAGCTGTTACTTAACAGTATGGGCTACAGCTCTCTCGAATCAATTTACGGCGTCCATCTTTTGATAAAGACGACCTGATGTTACACTACAATCAAGCAGAACGGAACGGACAACAGATCTGGTGCCTCTGAGGTAAATCGAAGTTACGTACAACTGGCAAAATTGGACACACAGTAGAAGAGAGAGGAAGTGTCTGACGTCACGCTTGGTGGCGTAACCATCATAGGTGAGGCACGTAGTCCCTGGTAGCATACGAATTAACAGGGTGTAGCTTTGCTGCAACGGAGTGCCATCTGCTAAGTCAGTAGCCATCTATTACCAATCCGATTCACAAAACAAGTCAAAGAGAGAATATAATTCACACGTTCCCTAAAGAAATGTATTAATAGTTCTGGCTAAGAAATAAATGTCTGCCCTCTCAAGTACACGGGGTTTGGTCGTTTAAAGAAAACCGGAAATACTGACGTCGCTGTGACGCAAAACAGCTCCGTAAAGCGAGCAGTGCGGTAGTCGCAAGGAGCGCGCTGCCCCCACTGCAACGTCATGCGACCCCCCATATGGCAATCCTCGGCAAGCCAAAGGTGCAAACTGAATAACAGACATTTTCAAAACGTAGTGTTCGCGAACGTTGCAAAGCTAATAACACTGCGTGTCACACTTTATGTAGTCAGAAATGTGTTCTCATGTATCGCCAAGTATTCACGTCTAACACGGATCTTAGTGGCATGGGTGAATCACCCGGTACTCTTAGGATAGTGATCTCTAGGAAAATACAAGGTACTGGGTTCGAGGAGACGCTCAGTAACCACTCGCAACCATTCATGGAAATAATACAGTGCCACGTTCCCCTGAATACAGGCCTCACAAGCAACACAACCCCTATACGCCACAACAAGTGCTGGAAACAAGTATCAACTGAATAAGGACACAAATTTAACTGATTTTAACGAAATTCAATAATCAGTGGAACTAGTTTTAACCAAGTTTTAAAACAGTGAAGTAGAAAAAGCAATGCAGTGCATGTACAAGTACCTACCCAATAATGACCTTATAAGATCGAAACGTCGCAGAAGTAACATTTATAAAAGTGACAACGTGGCACACAAACAGCCTAGGAGCATGACAAGAAGCTGTAACTACAAGACTGCCCCTGCAAATGAAACCATTACCCAGTGCAACAGGACATTATCGTCCAATGGTACAACTTTACATCACCGGCGCCGAAGCCCAAAAGTCTCCGTTTCAGTCTTCCAATTATTTCTATAGTAAGTGTGAGAAAGTAAAACCTCACTGTATTACTAACAATACTGGGAAGGCTCGAGGAATTCGGGTTCGAATGCTGGCAGGGACGAGAGATAACAGCCAGACCGTCTCTAGGGCCTATACAGCCTACTACACAATGGGAACCCGGGGGTTAGAGCGACAAAAGCGCGAGACTATCCACTCACCTCCTCCTAATGCTGTGAACCTATACCTCCACTCCCCCCTTCTCACGGTCTGGGGATTAATCATGGGGATAACTTTACATTCACCTTCAGCGGCACGGCCCGAATTTCTTTCCCGCCAGGTGTTTCCGGTCCAAGAGCCATTTTTGCCAATCCCTGCTTTCATGGATTTCCTCCGCTCGGACCGCCAAACAATTGTTAATTCTAGGGCTCACACTAAAGTTCTGAAACATGCAAACCGCGTTCGTGCGAAACCCGATCGGATGGGCGTCGCAATGACAGACAGACAGACAGACAGGCCTACGTGTTGGAAGTGTTCGCTTCTCGCTGCCACGCCCGTGACGGGCGACAATGTCCTTAGGCCTCGTCCCACAAGCATACCGCTTGTGTCTACAGCTATGCCCGCTTTCGGTAATGAAACGTCAAAGCACAATCCCACTTCTTCCCACATTTCAATTCTTGCAACATCTCCCACTGGCATCTCGCGCAACTGCACAATTCAACACAATCCTGCCTCCTTTAGTGCCTCGTAATGTTAGGTCACAGCCTCACAGTTTCGTTTCTTCTTGCCAAGTTTCCCAACCCGTGTGTCGTGACGCAAGTCACACACTGCTGGGACCTTATGAATTTCTGTAGTGTGGGAACGGCAGCCAGGATTTGCTTAGCGCCCGCCGCGGCCTGCGGTAAAACTGTTGTGCCCATACGCTGAAACGTTTGTTAGTGTTCCTTTCAACCGCTCATTTGCGTTACGCTACTCTTTCATTTTGTTCAAGTATGCACCATATTGCGTTCTTTTCACAGTACTGTTTTTACTCCTAAGGTTTCGTTTGTCAGTTTTGAAATTTATTACGTACTTCTTCAATTGGTTAGATACGTCTGTGAACTGACCTGCTAAGTCCATAGAATCAAGTATTTTACCAACTTTTCTCATAAAAAATATGGGGAAAGTACAGTAAAAAAATTAATTTTTTGGGGGTGGGTGAGACTGAGTCCACTTGGTACGTCGGCCACTAACTGTCCTATTGTACCGGCCCCGGACAATAGATGATGAGCGTGGAGCAATCGGCGGAGCGAGAATTGGTAGAGGAAACACGAAGCACTCGGAGAAAACCTGCCACAGTGCCGCTTTGTCCACCATAAATCTCACATGACCTGACGTCGGTTCGGACCCGGGCCGCCTCGGTGAGAAGCCGGCGACTAACCGCCTGAGTTGTGACACGGTCAGATATATATATATATATAAAATTAATACGTAAATAAAACATTTTCGGACATTTAAGTTTCTGGGTCATAATTGAAAGAATTTTCTGTTTTGAATTATATGTACAACTGGATACGACAAAGTCGAGAGAAGCCCACCGCAGATTCAGCAAAATGCGTGGAAACACCATCGAGAGGCCAGGATATAGGCTCTGTTCGTACACACAAAAGTTTTTCAGGCGGCGAATGACGGTGAGCTACTTCCATTTCGGGGTTACATCAATTTTCTCGCCCGGCTCACAGGACCGTGGCCACTTACAAACGGTCTTATTCATCTCCTGCGTAAACACAACATCCTTCATGTGCTAGGCCTGGTGATCTGAACCAGCAAGATACAACAGGACTTCAATTTACAAGCATTCTTAACTTGCATGCATTTTGCAGCATTAATATGCGTTAAGCCAGTTTAGGAGACTTGGATACATAAGTACCGCATGTGACCTAACATCTACCACATGTCATCCTGTTTCGAACATGCATGGTGGGAGGCAGGCCCCTCATTCCTTCCACAAGCAAATCTCCGACAACCTGTCCGTCCCATCTCCTCGTACATCTTCGAAGCACAAAATTCCCCGGCCTATGAAATAATATAAGCTTAAATGTTTTGAACTGAATTTTTCTGACGCAAAAAATTAGAATCTGAAACGCATGAACCCAAGGGCGCCGTCTAAGAATACGTCACACAAAAATACGTGTATCTTTAATTTCAGCAGATAATACGAGATCGTCTTAAATCAATCATCAATTTACCTGTAGATTCTAAAGGGTTCTGACGATAGTGGATGACATAAAGTATTACTGGGGATTTGGACTTTTTCTATCGTCTGGAATTCTAGGTAACAGAGGACACGACGTTTCGGAAACTCTATTACCTAGAATTAAGGATGATACAAAAAGCCCAAACCCCCAGTAATTCTGTGTATCAATTTACTTACTGAAGAAAACTGTATTACTCGCATATAGGAAAATTCGACATTTCAATTATCAGAAGGGAACTCTGCTATTCGTGCCATTGGAATCCATTTCATAAACTGAATACGCGAAATGTTGCCCTCACAGCAAAATTTTAGACTGTTTCAGGTCAGTCAGCCAGGAGGCCTCCATAATCGCCGGACCCCCTGAAGAAAGTAGAAGCCCGGGCCAGTTCACCCCACAAGAGAGCTGACTGATGACCGGAATAATTGCTTTCACTTTAGAACTCACCAACGAAAGGCGAAAAGGATTTATGCACATTACATCAGACATGCATGTCCGTGAAACCATTGAGTACCCGTGAGAACTTCTTAACTGGAGCCGGAAACAGTGTGAAGTACCTACTTTCGCGCCCATAAACACCGTCTCATCTGTTATTTATTCGAACAGCAGACTGCAAGAGGACATCAAAAGCGGTATGACGCAAGGACGGCACTGTTGCACTCGTAAATACGTGTAAGTGTCCTTGAGGACACGACATGGTCGTTTACGGGAGTCAAGAAATAACAGCTGAACACCGCCTGTGAAGAGAGTCGTCCACCAATTTATGACCACGCCCTACTTTTCACTTCCACGCAAATAATTAAACCACTCGAATACCGATATTACAAACGCCCCCAATGGACACAGTCCTCACCCAGCAACATCCACTCTCCAATCTCACAACTTCTCTCCTTAAGATGTCTTAATATTACTTACTCACCTCCTTTTCGGTCTTTCGAAAAGGTTTCCACACAACATGCGTAAGTCATAATGGGTTACGGTGAGCCATGTATGCCTACGCATGGCTCAATGAGTTACCACACTGCGACCTTTCTACGGCTCTCCTTCTGAATCTAACAGAGGGTTTTACCTGCGGGCGGATCCAGAAGCGCTCCTTCATTCGAGACCTTCCGAGACTTGGTCGTTAGACAGACACGTGGTTCCTCTAATCGATTGGGGCGGTTAGTCGAACTGTCCATTTGTGGGGGCCGAATAGTGAATGGTAATGTACGAGTATATCCAAACCGTGTTCAGCTGAGGTTACATGTTCTGTTTACCGATCCCATTGGTCCGCTTTATTCGGTCGATGAACGCTAATCCTCCGCTTTACGTAACTTCAACCCCGTGTTCTAACATTCTATTTGACTGTATTTGTCGCTGGGCTCAGCCCGCCTTAACTGTCAACTGGCCTCCTTATTCTTTGCATGTATATTGAGCTCAAGCTATTACAACTGTGTCACTTATTTACCTACATTATACTCTCCTCCCACTCGGGACGAACCAAAAGAAACAAAAACAAACTCCGTGGTATTAGTCGGCAAGCGTACTATACCGACCAAGCGACCGCCGCTTGTTGGCGAAGTTAGTGCCAACTTTAGCAGGCAGAGGGTGTCGCGTGGTCAGCGCAACGGATCCCCACGGCCGTTAATTTCGGTTTTCTACACCGGGACGAACCCAAACAGCGGTCAGAAATGAAGGGAAGGTGACTAGGAAAAGGCAGTTATATTCGCCCTATCCCCCCCCCCACACCTCACCATATCAATGGAAAATAATCCTGAATTGGTAAGCTACGTCATCCCCTAGGTTAAAATATGTTTGGTGTATGTTTACAAATGCCAACCATCCTTGTTCTTCCCTCAAAGATACAACGTTTCACAATCACAAAAACTGACAACTGGCAAAACTATTTTGGCGTATAGACCACTTGCTAAGAGGGGACTCCGCAAACAGCGACCGTTCCTGGGCAACGGCTCAGTAAACACGTTCCGGTTGCTAGACAGCAGATTCTTAATAATGTAACAATTCGACGCAACGATAGAGGAACTGCGTTTTATGTTTGGTCCGTGCCCAGATGTTACAAGCAAAGGACAAAATCGTTAGGCAATTCTGTACGGGAGTCTGTTAAGAGAAAACCTGAGCGCATGAAGCTGAAGAATCTCCACTGACAGAAGCCGTTGCCAGGGAACCGCTGCAAAAGGCTTAGCGGGTGCTCAGATGACAAAGAATTTCTCAATCACATCTTACCAGTAACAGGTAATGACACCTGGGTTTTATTTGTGAATGTTGAAACCAAATAGCAGTCAAGCAGTGGATGCACACACAGTCACCAGACAAGCCGAAGACGTTTAAACAAAAGCTGTCTGCCAGAAAGCTAATGGCGTCTGTCTTCTGAGACAGGAAAGGAATGCTGAGGGTGGAATTCATGAAATAAGGGACCACAATAACTTCAGAAGTGCACTGCGAAACACTAAAAAAAGTGAGCAGTGCCATTCGGAACAAAAGGGGTGGAATGCTGACATACGGTGTAGTGCTCCTCCATGAAAATGCGTGTTCGCATACAGTTGATCGCACTCAAGCACTGGTGGAGCATTTCAACTAGGAATTGTTTGACCACCATCCTTACAGCCCTGATCTCACTCCGAGAGACTACCGCCCGTTTACCTACACGATCATAGCGCTTCAAAAGTAACGAGTTCATGAAAGATATCCAAAATTGGCTGAGCTCACAGGCGGTATACTTGTTTGACATAGGCATAGAAAAATTTATTCCCCGATACATGTGCCTCAATTCTGGGGGTGACTACGTTGAGAATTAGCTTAAGTATGTATATATTTTACATGTAATAATTTCCTTTCATTTCTTGTTTCGTTAACTGCTCACCGGAGGTTAGTTTCCGAATAGCCCGCGTACTTCTTACTTGTAAAGCCTCCTACAGGACATATATGTATTATAAAACATTGAATATCACGCATAAAAACTTGTTCATACACAGTTCAGGGCAGACGGTTTAACTTCTGAAACTAGGAGGAATCCAAAAAAGTGCCCGCATGCCATACTGTGTACGCAACCGCCGGGAAGGTGCAGACATGTTGCACGACTGAGAGAATGCCCGATCCGCCATTCCTGATTGCATATGGCATTAGGGACTCTTCTGCACGGAAGCATATGGCATGCGTCGCAGGGAATGAATCGACACTGTCAAGAGCCTGAAATACCTCGGGCTGAGTGGCGCAGCGTGCCCCGCGGCTGCCAAAGCCAACCCACCCCGCGCACAGAGGCATTTCAAATCTTCGGTAAAACGAATCGCAGAATAAAATTACACAATCTAGCTATCTCTCTCTCGATATATATATATATAACATTGTAACAGAGGGCCAAAGCTCCGAAACTATGTGATTTCGGGTTACCACAGCCACGAACTGTCGTGCGTTGCACGAACAAGCCACGTAGCAGGTCACGAATCAGCAAGCGATCTTTTGTTTCCAACAACAAATGTGTAAGATTTGAGGTTTTCACGGCGTGACTATGAAGAAAGCAGTCTTCTGGGATGTGGCGCCGTGTAGATATTGTGATAACCGACGTTTCGGAGGAACGTATCGCCTCCATCTTCAGGGTAGAAGACAATAAAAAATCCGCGAGCGAAAGGTCGGCTAACACAATAGCTACACGGCGCCACATCCCAGAAGACTGCTTTCTTCAACAAAGGTGTTTCTGTAGACAGATGGGCTTACAACAAATAAGATTCCTGTATTACTGTTCTGTCTGCCGTTGACTACAACGGGGTTTATTTGAGAAAAGTCTCTCCGCCAATGCCCCTGTTAATAATCCGATCGTTTGTGGTCCGCATGTCATTAGACACTTGAGCACTTTCTCGGCATAATAATGCTTTATTATTATAATGGTAGAGGTAAAGTTTTCCCTGTGCTTAACTAATTAAGCACTATGCCATGAAGGCGTATGGGGGAGTGGATGTATAGATCTGTATTTTCTTGACCTCGGAAGTAGTCTGAGGTGAGTGGTGAGCTTGACACTCCGGCCGCTTTACCCCCGAGGAAAGAGCCCCGGTACCCATTGGATAGGAGATTCGGTGGACCCCAGAGCCGGTCTGGACGACGTGGAGAAGTGAAAATTCTTACCCTCACCGAGACTTGAACTCCCCACACCTCCACCGTCCAACCCGCTGCCAGTCGCTATACCGACTGCTTGTTATGCTAATGTGCAGAATAAACTATACATGTATTCTTTCCTGATATTTCCTTCATCACTGGGGCAATGCCCATAAGTTGCTTCTGAATGGGAACGAGCTTAGAGCCTAAAGTTATACGGTTCACATGGCCACCTACTCTGCCATCAAACCTCTGCACTTTGTCGTTTCCTATCTGCATTCATTCTAACAATCAGCCTATAACAAACGGGATTCCTCTATTAGTATTTTCAGTTTACCGTTGATTTCAACGGGCCGTTTTCCTACAGTGCAGTAGTTTGTACTGACACTGTTACAAATAGTTTTCCTGTTTCGGTCGTCTATTCAATTTATTCGTCTATCTATATAATTAATAAATCAATCCATATTTACACCCATACATACATCACCACTGTGCCTTGTATTTCTATTAACTCTTCACCAGTGCCCCGTGACGATACCTCAGTTCATGAATTATTTCATGACGCTGTCATCTCTCTTACTCCCAGGAATACGTTTCCATATAAGTACGCTGTAAAATTTTCATCTGACCCCTTTACCGACTTTAAACGTTAACGTAATGTTACAATCGTTTCGCATGCCAGGTGTCCGAATGCCAACTGGCAGCAGACAAAGCATGGGTGAATGAATTGCAGAGAGTAAACAGTGGCGGCACCAGCCGATAGCTGGACGGATACAGCTTGCTACATTACCGGCAGATTTCAACCGGCTTGCACTGAAATTCGGACACCACCGCCATCTGCTGAGACGACAAGCGAATTACAGTAACTATATTACAAGCAGGCACCATCTGTAACCTCCATACGAAACTACATTGTCCAGTCGGAATATACTTTCAACTGGAAAGAGTTCCGAGGTTTTCCGAAGACGAGACTGTCCTTCAATTGTGTGAACGTAATTTTTCGGGACTGGAGAGTCTCACTTATATATATATAATAAAAACTAAAGTTGTCCTTGCAATTAACTAATTAAGCACTACGCCATGAAGGTGTATGGGGAAATGGGTGTATAGATCCACATTTTCTTGACATCAGCACTAGTTGGGAGGTGAGTGGCCAGCTTCACATCCTGGGCACTTTACTCCCGGGGAACGAGCCCCCGGTACTCATTGGATAGGAGGTTGGGTGGACCCCTGAACAGGTCTGAAGGAAATGGAGAAGAGAAAATTCTTTACCCTACCCGAGCTTGATCTCTGACCCCTAGGTCCTCCAGCCCATATCCAGTCGCTATACCGACTGCGCTATCCCGGCTCCCAGGGAACTCTCAGAAATATTTCTCAAAATTTCGTTCCTACTATTTTTACATATAAAAAGGATAGGTCTATTCTGATATTCTAAGGCAACTTAACAATAGTCATAACATAGACTTAACCCACTCCAGTCACTTTCACAACACTGTCATAATAACATACGCGTTCTGACAGGGCTATGTATAAGATGGAATGTTTTCATGGCAGTGACAACAAAGACTGTTTTATAGGATGTGACGTGGTGTATTCTGGTGGATGGGTACCAACATGTTTCAGAGGAATGTGCTGCCTCCTTCTTCAGAACATAAGGATATGAGCAGTCTACTCTTCTACATGTTCCTCTGAAACACTGGTACTTATTTCTCAATGGCATCTACCAAACAACACGATGTCACATGCTAGAAGACAATAATCTGTATCCCTTGTGTTACGAGCTGGAAAGTGCTGTATGTGATCTGGTGTTCTCACAGGACCCCCATTACTTTGGGCTGCAGTGACATTTTAGAGTGGAGAGTAATTTAAAATGCAAACAAATTGTGGAGTTACTGTTTGACTGCATAAAGAGATCGCTAAATTGCTACAAAAGAGTAAGAGATGCACTCACATAAGGCAGAAATAACCTGAGTGAGAAACAGCAATGTGTACGATATAGAACAGAGTACGAAGATAACACATCATGTGTTACTGAATAATATATATTTGCTAAACCACTTGGCTCAATAAACTGATAGAGAACTATGCAGGTGGAATATCTCATTTCCTCTTACATTTATATGTTGAAACATCCCTCTGATGACAGGAATGAAATTCAACTTCAATTGGCTAATTTCATGTTCATCCATTCCTGGTATATCTAACATGTTCTGTTTTTTTTGCCATAATGAATTCCCTTACATGTTCTACGTAAACCTGACCAAACAAAGAAAAGATTTCATATATCTCACGCAGCTATTCTATCACAGAAGAAAACTAATAACTAACCAGGTAAAATAATTCCAAAATAGTAGGTACTGTTGGCCTGTTACAAGTAATACAAGATGTCTTCAAAACAATCTTCTTCCTCTTTGTGATATTTTATGGGCATCACACTGAAGCTCATAATTTCAGAGTCTTCTTTCCAAACCCTTTCCAAATGTAATGTGAATGTGTCACTGCTCTATATAAAAGGCATAACCTAACAGTGTCCTTCTCATGAGATCCCAGTATTAAACTTGTCTCACCAGTCCTTCAGTTTCATTCATATTTCATTATTGTATGAACATACATGTAAGAAGATTTTTTATAGAAATTGAATATTGATTTACACTGAAATTAGTTAAGGTTTCAATCTGTGGGTCATCATATCCGGGTACAATGGCCTGTAAACAATCCTGTTATCAGTCTATACTGTTTCCTGTCCCTTCATTATTTCCAAAGGCCCTTCAATGAAGACCTTTGGCTGTCTGACACCCAGTGTGGCAGCTCAGTGTTCAAAGTGCTTCTTCACTGACCACTCTTTAATCTTGGGCCTACCAACATGCTTGCTTGTATGGCGATAATGAAATTGCTGGTTCAGGACTGTGAAGTTAATTACTCAATCCTCCTTGTATGAGGGGTAGGCCTCCTCGGCCCTTGCACCGCGACCTACAGTGGTCTATTGTGCTTCTCAATCCTCCTTAGCCATGGCATCGGCATTCTCATTACGCTGATCCCCACTGTGGCCAAGGACCCACAGGAATGTTACTTCATTCCAATTGGGCAGGACACACACTGCCTGTTGGCATTCCCTGATCAGCTTCAATGTTACCCTTGATGCCTCAGGGGTCACAAAGCTGCCTAGGTATCTGAGCAAATATAAATTTGCTCTCCTATATAGTTGCTCTTCTAATCTAGGTACTGTTCTGGTATTTGCCTGGACATACTGAGGAAAACTATGAAAAAGCACCAGTGATGAGGGCAAGTGTCCCAGATGAGGTTTGAAACGAACACTTCCTGACCATAATTCTACAGCACTACAGCTAGGTCAAAATGTGTCAGGACATGATTATATTTTTCTCCAGAAACTGAACCCTTGGTGTTCAGCATGTACTGAGTGGCGATTCAAATCTTAAATTAACAGCTCCAACTCACAACTGCAAGAAGGCTCCTGCTCATAAGATTGAAAAATCTCTACTGAGCTACCACATTTAACAATCTAGAAAACAAATCTATATGTACAATATAAATACCATCGTAAATGCAACAGTTTATTGTAGTTCTTTGTCTTTCTTCTTTCACACTACATGTTTCGGCCGTAACTGGCCATCATCAGGTGTATTTCACTTACACAGCTGTCGCACTGCATGTAATTTACAATTTAAAAACACCAGCTTTCTCAATTGTCATTGCTGTGTTTCAAATCGGTCCTGATATATCAGAATCCCTTTGCTGACTTTGTCAGTTATGTTTAAAATCTCTGTTAATGTACACTCGTCAATTTAAATTTAAATTTAAAATTTAAATCGACGACTGATTGAAACGCAGCAATGACTGTTGAGAAAGCTGGTCTTTTTAAATTTTAAATTACATGTAGCGTGACAGCAACGTAAGTGAAATACACCTGATGATGGCCAGTTACAGCCAAAACATGTAGTATGAAAGAAGAAAGACAAAGAACTACAATAAACTGTTGCATTTATGACGGTATTTATATTATACATATAGAAGTGTAGAGTGGAACAGAATGCTTAAATATAATATACTGTAAGACAAATATTACAGATGTCAGAGGAAAAACAACAAAGTCATCAATCTCTTTAATATTTTTCACGCTACACATAAGTGAATGCTGTGCCAAGACTTCAACCCCTCCCCATTTCATCTGCTTATTCTGAAGGCAAAGGACACAAAACTTTGAAGGAAAATCCAGACATGCTTCATTATTAGCAGGGATTACTGTTTTCAATGGTACAAGATATGGATCATAAACAACATACAAAGCTTGCAAGCCACATAAACCTGGTACATGGACAGTTCTTTGCATGGCAATGACACAAGCCACATAAGCAAACTATTCGTGTCTTACTCCTCTAAATTTGGAATTCTTACCTTTCGTCCCTGCAAGTAAGCAAAGACAAGGGAAAACTGTGAAACCACTAGTTAATGTCTGAACATGCATCTATCCAAATTAAAAGACAAAGAAGTACAAAATACTGCAACCACACAAAGAACCAACCATGACAAAACTGCCCAATGCAGAAAGACTAAATTAGAGGTGCAAGTGTAATAGTAGCAGTAAAATAGTTTCCATAAATTGGGAAAGATCGTGTAAGGCTGCCAAAAAATGAAAAGAAGCAAGTCCTACAACAATGGACTGTTCTTTGTATAGTCACCGTGCAACATTCATGATGAGGGCAAGCCAAATTTCCTGCGAAATCATTTCTATACACTCTGTGTGCCAATTTATGCAATTATGATTATACCTGTGGACAGGGATCCCAGAAATCCTGCAAACAAGTAGAGGATACTTCCAAACAAATTTATGGAATTGTTGTGCCCTTCTGAATCACATACATAAAATGGAATAATGCAGGTAAAATGGATGAAGAAAGGTAACCAAACAACACTGCATTATATAACTTTCTGCGTCATATTAATGTCTTGATATAAACAGCAATATATATAAGAAATGTGACAACATAAAATTAGAAAGTAAGTAATAAGACTAGTAAGCAGAAGATCAAAAAGAGGACTGAATTCCGTACAGTAATCCCTCATTTAACACAGTGGTTACCTTCTTCAATTATGCATGGATATCAAAATATACATGAGCAAAGGATCAGTCTTATGGAAAATAAGGGGTGGCCTCTGAATTTCATGTATAAGAAATCTCAAGGGTCAAAATATGTGCCATAAGAACCTCTGTTTATAGCTACTGTTACATATATATAGAAACATGAATTCATGTAACATACTGCACCATACCTCTCTTTACTACTGTATGGCTAACTGCTACACCTATTCTCAGGGGCATCCACAGGTTCAGTGTCATCCAGTCTTATCTAGTCCTAATGGCTGCTTGACTTCATTTAACTGTTCTGACATGAGAACCACTCATTCATTCATTCATTTNTTGGCCACTGACATGATAATGCCTTCCCACAGATGCTACACTTTCAACACACCCTACTTTATCAGGCATGTTGATTTTCTGTTTGACAGTCACTCATAGCAACATCCTTACAGTTACACTTCAAGGCAATATTTTTGTATATATGAAGGAAAGTTACTAAGATTTCATGGTGTATATAATGGGTGTCCAAATGTAAATTGTATATAATCGAGTTAACCAAACCCACATTAAACATTTAGTTAACTAAGCTATCAAAATGACAAGGTGAAAAATATTGCACACATTGAATATTTAACCATATTTTTTTATGTCAAATACTGACAGCGGACAAAATACTGATGAAACAAATCATCATGGCATGAACTAAATGTGAGCAAAGGCATTTCTGACTACAGGACGTTAAAGAACAGTTTCAAACCTATGCACTGTGTATTATAATTTAAATATGTTTCAATTAGACATGGCCTTGATTAAAACTGTAAGCTGTGCTACATTAACTGTCAGTTATTGATACCTCGCTACAGATGGCATGAAATGATTGCTTTTGAATCTGTACTTGTGTTCTAATGTGGGGTGGGGACACTTCTGCAAAAGTAGGTTCCCTGGGATACTTGTATATCCATGGTTCAGAAAGCCATACAAATTCAGAAAGAAAACCACTACAAAAGCAAATCAAAAAGTCTTCGCACCTATTTTTTTTTCAGCCACAATAATACACATACAGGGAAATGAAAATACAGTGTTCTAAGTACCTTCGACTATTTTTCCACATAGTCACCACCCCGGTTCACGCATTTGTCCTATCGCACCGCTAGTTTGGAGATGCCGCTGTTGTAGAATTCGGCTGGTTGAGCGCGGAACCACCGCCAGACAGCAGTTTTCGAGTTGTCACCTGAAATTAACCTCTGGTCTGTTAGAAACTTCTTCAGTGGACTAAACACGTGGTAATCACCAAGTGTTCGGTCCACTGAAGAAGATCCTGGCAGGCCAGAGGTTCATTTCCGACGACCCGAAAACCACGCTCAACCGGCCAAATCCTGCAACAGCGGCATCTCTAAACTAGTGATGCGATGGGACAAATGCTTGAACCAGGGTGGTTATTACGTGGAAAAATAGTCAAAGGCACTTAGAACACTGCCTGTATTTTGATTTCCCTGTATGTGTATTATTGTGGCCGAAAAAATATAGGGGCAAAGACTTTTCGATTTGCCCTCGTAATTCAAGTGCTCCATTCTCATGTTACTGGACTCCTTATATGAAAAATAACACAGATACCTTTCCAATTATGTGAGACAAAGAAGCATATAAGAAAACTGCAGATAACATAACAAAATGAAGGATTATTTTTGGTAGTCACTGGCTTTCCATCGTGGCTGCCCGGGTTCGATCTCGGGTCTGGTCAAGTGGGATTTGTGGTGGACAAAGTGGCGCTGGGGCAGGTTTTCTCCGAGTACTTCAGTTTCCCCTGCCAATCTTCATTCCACCAAATTCTCCATCATCATAATCAATCACCTGGGGCAGGCTACAATAGGCCAATCAATGGGCGCCATAACGAGTGGACCCAGTTGGACTCCACCCCCCACTAAGCGAACTAAAAATAAAAGATTATTTTTGTGTCCCATACAACTTGAATCAAAATATTAATGCAGTAAATTCAAGCACCCTTAACTTCGTTATATATGAGGCATCTGGGATCCCTGTAGTTAGTAGCAAATTCCACAGCATTTTAATAAGAAACCATCAACATAAAAATTTAATCAATTATCAATTCCTCCATACATGTTTATGCTCTCCAGTCATCCTCAGGAGTGTCTACCAAGCTTTAAAAGGCGTTAAAACTTTTACAGTTCATTGTCTGTTATATTACTCATTCTAAAAAAAATACAGAAAGTTCGCAATTCATGAATGAAACACTAAAATACAGTAACTTACAGCTCAAGTGCAAGCTTAAGAGCAGACAACACATTCTCTACTGTTTGCGCCCTCTAGGTGCCAGTAGTCTGAACTGTGCTGAAAGGTTCCTCATTTCATTCTATTACATTGCATCCTACTGTACTGACCCTAATAATATATCCTGTTGTGTCATTAGCCTGACTACTTGCAACACAACAAGATATAATACTATGGGACAGGACAGAGAGATACAACACAAAAGACAAAATATACCATAAGTAGCCTTTTGACACCCTTTACAATACTGACAACTAGAAAATGTAAACAACAGAGAATAAGTTAACTGCTCTCTAATACCTTCATTAGATCACAAATTATTGTATTTTAGTGCTTTAGTCATGAATTGTGAAACTTTTATAAGACAATGAGGTGTAAAATTTTCATACCTTTCAAGAATTTTGTAGACAACCTTGAGGATGGATGAACAACTGAAACATATAGGGTAGAATCAATCACTCATTAATTAAATCTCAACGTTATATCAGATGGTTTCTTATTAAGCAAATATATGACAGAATGGTAACCATGACTTCTGTAAAATGCATACCCCCGATGTGTTAGTTACAAATGACAAAGTACCCCACAGGAAATCTTATTTTCGGAGCCCTTGTTAATTAAATGAATGTTCCTTACAAAACTGTTTTGTTAATTTTCATTTGTAGCCGCACATATACTTACAATTATATAAATGCATACTTACCTGTGCATGCATGTGCTGCATGATTAAATAAGAGAGAACAAGCTAGGTACAGCACCATGCCCTAGTTTATCACCAGAGTTGAAAGCATGAGAGGTGCAAAACTACGAACTCAACTTTCATTATAAAAATAAAGTGGCATTAATATTATTTATGTCTGTGACTTCAAGTGGACCTCTTCAATTGGGTCTGTCATCAAAACGATGTTTGCAGGGTGCAATATATAAAATATCGTCAGGCATGTTTCAGGAGGTCTCCATACCAACTGTGCTGGTATTTCAAAAATACGGAATCTGAACACACAAATGTTACTTGGAGTATTACACACTGAACAGGATCTGAAGAAGCATTCATAGTTTGGAATAAAACTGCTTCATGTGCTGATGCTCTAAATGCTGTTATGCTCATTATACAGATACTATATTGGAGACTGTGCATTATCTGAGACACGTGACAATTGGATGTTGGCTCTACTTCCCTCTTCATGTGACTTGTTACCATCTGATGAGAGATGTGATTACTTTGTTCTACATGTCAGTGATGAGAGTGGGGATTGAACACAGAACCTACTCAATATCAGGCTAGTACACTAAGAACTAGAACACAAAAACAAAGTAATAACAAATATGTCAGTACAATGACAATAAATAACCTGAAAAATGAAGCATTTTTTTAATTCGCTTAGTGGGGGGGAGTCCAACTGGGTCCACTCGGCAGGGCAGCCACTGATTGGCCTATTGTACCTGCCCCGGGTAATTATGATGGAGAATTTGATTGAATGAAGAGTGGCAGGGGAAACTGAAGTACTCGGAGAAAACCTGCCCCAGTGCCACGTTGCCCACCACAAATCCCACTTGACCAGACCGGGGATCGAACCCGGGCCGCCAGGGTGGGAAGCCAGCGACTAACCGCTTGAGCCATGGTGCGGCCTTAAAAAAATGAAGCATAATCAATTTCCATATTGTCATGCATATCGAATACACTCAAACAATGGGCAACATCTAACAAAAAGGTTTGTATAATCAATTTATGTTCTTTACTATTTTTAACATGTAATGAATGCAACAAAAGTGGAAAAGTTTACTCTATGAGATTTTAGGCTTTCACGGCAGTGAATTTCACAGGACCATCTAAACAATATTAGTTAAGTTTTCTGGGATGTGAGGACATGTAATCTGCCAGATTACATGTCAAAGTTTCAAAGGAACACAACCCACCAGATCTGAAGGCATCACTTCAGAGAAGACTGCAATCTCAAGTAGTGCAATCCATGTATTCTAGTTTTCACCCCTTGCTGGTTTTCATCTTAATGTATTGTGGATACAGATCTACTGACACAAAGATAACTGCCCTGCACACAATGCAATGTGCATCAGCCATTTTGCCTTGCATTTCACCAGATATAAAACACCTCAAATAAAATTAAAGCCCCACCATAAAGACCTAATTACAAAGGTAATTTTTAAAGAAACTGAAGAAGGATGATCTGAATTATACTGCACCAACGAGAACCAAAATTAATTAACAATACTAATATCAACTGCATTCATTCATTGCTTTGGCAATAAAATATTGAGATTTTATGCACTCTGTGTAAACATTCAGCCTCAAATGTTTAAATACTGTACTGTGAAGCTACATTTGGTTCACTACATGTCTTTTTCTTTTGCCAAAAGAAGTTCTGAGGTTTTTGTTAATTTAGCATTTAACTGCTTAAAATTTAAATTCAATTTTGCATATTCTCTCTTGAGTAAAATACTTGATATTAATTTTCTTTATCGATATCACAATCAATAAAATCAGCTTTTGCCATTTCCACTAATAACAGATCATTTACTTCATTAGTTTCATTAAAAGCTGTATCCAGTATTTTGGGGAAAACAGCCTAACTTGCTGTGGAGCTCTAGAAAAGTGCCATGTAACAAAGCCTGCCTACTGCATCTAATGTCTGTGACTCCACTTGTATATTAACTATGACCCTGCTACATACTCCAGGAGTAGATTCATTAAGGGATGAAACTAAACTTCACCTACTCATCCCAAACAACTGTCTCAACAATGAACACACAAAAAATGAAAATATGGGAAGTGTAAGAATCACTATTCTACCTCTCGTGCTCCAAGCTGGCTCACAGGTAAGCTGAGTTAGTACCAAAGAAGAAATTATGATGAACCCTACCTGGAAATGCAAGATGATTGTCCAAATGAGACCAAGAGTCAGTTTTGGGTTTCCATCAACAATGTCCTCTGCTCGGATATTCACCAACTTTATCTGTAAAAAAACATTGTTACCAATGAGAGAAATAACCTTTGACAGTTTACTGTTACCTTATTATAAGCTCTAGCATAAAGTCCACTTACGGTTCAATGGTAAACTGTTGCAGTTATCAGAGCATAAAATCTGCTGAGAGAACGTCAATGCATGTGCAACATTTTTTGCTTGGTGGCTTGATTATACTAATACAGAAATTATGTTCCTTGGCCAAATTTCAGCAATCTAGTAAAAGTGGCCTATGTCAGAACAATAATGCCATGGAAAGTAATGTAGAGGTTTCGATGTGCTGAACTAATTAAACACTATGGCAGGAAGGCATATGGAAGAATGGGTGTATAGATCCACATTTTCTTGACCTCAGCACTAGTTGGAGGTGAGTGGTCAGCTTCACACCCCACCCACTTTAGCCCCAGGGAAACAGCCCCCGGTACCAATTGGATAGGAGGTTGGATGGACCCCAGATCCGGTCTGAATGATGTGGAGAAGGGAAAGTTGTCGACCCTACTGGAACTCAAACTCCAACCCCCTCAGTACTCCAGCCCATAGCCAGTCGCTATATTGGCTACACTATCCCATAAAGTAATGACAACAACAAAAGTCCTATAATGCAAATGAAAAGTTTATGTGCATGTTTATGAAATTTCATTTCTTTGTCTGCCCATCCAGTCAGCCAATGGCCTATATACATCAAAAGTGTCACTTAATATAATAAATTATATACTTTTTGGCTAATGCATGAAACTGACCACTCACAACCAGGAAGGATCTCTTTGAAGTACAACTACAATGTTAACTTACACCAACGGCCTCCTATTCATACCATGGCCTTGTCATATCTGAATACTGAACCCCTCTGTCTATGGAAGGGAACTGGTGCCCAGACTTTCCCTGTGTAAGTTCTGATTATCAGAAAACAGTTTTCAATACAATAAAATATGTACATGTTACAAACATGACATTATGAGTATAAAAACTAAAGGAATGTAAAACGCTCTAGTAAGTCTGTGAAAAGACTGATGAACATTAAGAAAAAAGAGTTCCAACTAATTTCAACAGAATGGCCATGCCATACATAGCTCAAGCGGTTAGTCGCTGGCTTCCCACAGCGTCAGCCCGGTTTCAATCCCGGGTCTGGTCAAGTGGGATCTGTGGTGGACAAAGTTGCGCTGGGGCAGGCTTTCTCCGAGTACTTCGGTTTTCCTTGCCAATCTTCATTCCATCAACTGCTCCACAATCACCTTCACCTATCATCTGGGGCTGGTACAACAGGCCAGAAGTGGCCGCAGTACAAGGGACTTAGTCCAATCCCACTAGCAATAATAATAAAAAAGAAATTCACCAGAACTCATAACTGTAAGAACTTACATGTACTGGCTCACTCATTATAATCACTAGCACATTTTATTATTGTATAAGAATTAAGATAAGTTATTTTTGCCTACTTTCCTTATTTTGAAAGAATAAAAGTAAGCTTGCATGATCACCTTACTCTGTGTGTCTGTCTGTGTGCCTGCTTACATTAAAATTACCAGAACAAAAACAAACTCCGTGGCTTTAGTCTGCAAGCGAACTATACCGACCGAGCGACCGCCCCTTGTCTGTGAAGTTAGTGCCAACTTTAGCAGATAGAGGGTGTCGTGTGGTCAGCGCAACGGATCCCTCCAGCTGTTAATTTCGATTTTCTACATCGGAGCCGCTATTTCCTTGAAACAGCTCAATTACCCTCACGAGGCTGTGTGGACCCAGACTCACTGCTTCTCAGAAAATCTGGTAGGGCCGGGAATCGAACCCGGATTTCTGGATCTGTAGCCAGGAACTCTGACCACTTGACCACAGAGGCGGTCCCATTAGGAGGCTAAAATATAAAACGATTCTTATGAAATCACCTTGTCTGTGTGTCTTCCTTTAATGCCTGAAAACTGGTAGTGTGTCATATCAAAGGGAAACAGAGGATTAGTTCTTCCCAGAACTTCTTCTTGTATGTTTTTACAATGGCCCTATTAAGTATTTTCTATAAATAAACCTAGAAATGCACACTAACATAATACCATTAATGCCACAACGCATACACACAAGTCAACCTTTGGCTGTTGTATGAACACTTTCAACTAACCACACAGCTTAAAGAATTCAGCGTTCTATAACCTACCACTACACAATAAACACCACAAATGTTAATATTACAGTATAACTCAATTTTCAAAATAAAGGTAGAATTTATGCTAACTTCAGGCAGTTGTTTATTTTATAACATTAAAAGTAGACGTTACTTTCTTTAATAAAAACGTAGACTCCGACTCACCTTCCTGTACCGCAAGAAATCAAGAGCAATCTGCACATTCTGCAACATGTGGAACCGCATGCGGCCTCTCTCCCGAGGCTGAAACAATACAACAACAAATTATTTTCATAAGGAAGCTCAATCCTCATGCAACTGTACAGCTCATTCCTGTTAATGCAATTATACAGAAGGGTACTACAGTGCCCTGCAGCTGATCACAGAATTCAACAAACTAAATTCCACGTGGCCTTCCATAACTAATTCATTAATATACCATCTACATTATCAAAGGTAAGGGTAACGCTCTACGCTTCTACTTGGCAGATGCTTGGTTCGAATACTGGCTGCAACACCGGTTATCCTGTGGTTTTCGTCAGTCCCTCTAGCCAATGCCAGGACAGTATCTGGACTTTACCATAATCACTTCGTTCCAAATTCTTTCCATTTCAGTCACTGTACATTTGAAGTCTGCAATCTTAAGGCGCTATAAAATAACTTCCCGAAACAAAATCTGCTGAATAGCCAATAATTGTTCAATTCCCCCCCCCCCCCACACNCACACACACACATATACACAAAATGTCAAAGATCATCAAAATTCGCTTTCAAAGACAAACAGGAGGCAGGGGAATAAGATTATTTTACATTATTTTTTGAAAAGCATAGAAACATGGGAGAATTTACACAAATATTCTGGGACTAGTTCCTCTGAGGAAGAAACGAAGTCCTGGGGAAGCTGTGTACGGCGTGCCCTACTGTAATGTAAACAATTTGCGCTGTAATTTGTTTTGCAAAATCCCGATCTCAAAAGGCGAAGACTAAGGTGCGCCAGCAGGAGTGCCTCCGAGATGTTACGAAACCAGCAGTCGTGACAAGGCCAAGTGGCGGTGGCGGTGCCCCCAGGAACAATGAATATGAACACGCCCACAAGTGCAGCTATCATATCAAAAATCTGCTTAAAATGACACACTAAAGCAGTGAGTTCGAACATATTATTACATGTTGTGGCAGGCGAAGGATCGTGATTATAAAATTACCACGGGGAGGTCCTGCAGCAATAGAACCGGTGGAAATCAGCTTCCTTCGTTTTGAATACGCGACGTCAGGGTCCTGTGGGCGTGCGGTGGCGTAAAGTTGGGGAGTGGGGGCAATAGAGACAGCCCACGCGGCTGATAGGTGAAGTCGGTGGTGGTACTGTCCTCTGTTCAGCATTCAGACAACAGCTGCTAGCTACTATATAGTTATTCAGTTCATACTTAAACTTGGTAGTATAAATTCTCGGGCACCAACAAAACAAACCATCATCACCAGAAACAAGTACCTGTTTATGTTGATGTGAATTTCTTGGAAAACAATATAAAGAATTAGGCATAAATTCTAGTCCAGTAGAGAAGTTTGTCTAGAAAAATAAATAAATGTGTATGAGCTACGAGCGTGAAAGGTGTGGTGCTTAATTCGAATTCAGGAATATCTTAATTTAATTCACAGTATTATGGGCCAAATCATGTATGGTACACTTTTACAAATGACTAGCGCGTACACGCTGTAAATTATAAGCACGAATGGTACGTTTTTTGGGAATGAAACACTATACGAAGGTGCTTAGGAGGCGGGACGCTGGTTTCTCACCGCGGAAGCTCGGGTTCAATTTCAGGAATCTTATTGTAAGGCGCATGGTTGTCGAAGTGCCACTGCGGCAAATTCTCTCGCGCTTCATCGCTTTCCCTTCCTAATTACCGATCAATCATCACTCCATTTCCATCTATCGCCTCCCTCAGGGACAGGACATCGTCGCATTCTCGGTCTTCAAGTTTAGGGCCCCATCCCTGACCAGGCGCTTGGCTGGCCACAGACTAGCGAAGTCTTTTGGGTATAGAAACGAGTATGTCCTGCTAGTTTTAGTTCCATTATGTTCGAACGGTTAGGGTCCAGAATTCCGCGTTGTCCAGATCGGCTCTGGGGCCAACCCAGCCTCCTATCGAATGCGTACCGTGGGCTCTTTCGCCGGGGGTAAACCGGCAGGGGCGTGAAGCTGACCACTCAGCTCAAACTAGTGCCGAAGTCAAGAAAAATGGATCTATACATCCACTCCCCCATACTACTTCACGGCGTAGTCCTTAATTTGTTAAGCACAGGGACAACTTCACCTTATGTTCGAATGGTAACATTCCTCATAAGGCACACTGTCTGTCTGTCTGTCTGTCTGTCTGTGGCGCCTTAAAAGTCCACACTTGCTAATGACAACTTGTGTGGGCGGCCGCTACTAACATTTGCAAGTTATCACTGTTTGTATATTCGAACTCACATTTCATTAAAGACCTAAATAAACTTAGCTGATCATCAAACACACATTTGACATTAAAATATTCGCTGCAGATACATACTACAACATTACAGCTTCCGATGTTAAGACGACAATTATCACTCTAATTAAGTACTATATGGACTAGTTAAAGTTTCTCTAGTGAAACGTGTTCCTCCATGCCACCCTTTCCTTATCCATTTCTCATTCTTTATGTTTTCCTTTCTTTAGCGAATATGCTTCATAGAATTCAGTTCGCAGCCTGTACGTTTATTTATTATCGTTTATCATACACCGTCAATTACAACATTCAGATTCTTTATCCGACACGTTTCGACATCTACTGTGTCATCTTCAGAGGTATGTTTTTATGTTACAAGCTAAGCATTAGTTTAAGGTTACTGTCTGTGGTTGTGTATGGTTTTAAACATTTCAGATACTTAAAATTTTTTTGCGGAGAACCGTCTTATCTAAGTACATCATATAAGTAATTTTTAAGCAACTGAAATGTTCAAAAACATACACAATCAAAACATTTTTATACATTAAGACCTGCACATTTTAACACTTGGGTGCTGAATAACCTTCGTGTTTACTGTAATTATAAATGTAATTAATTAACTGCACGAGGGTAGAAACGGTGAACAGCTGACCTTTATAACTATAAAGCGCTTCTTCGAGTGCTGAGCACCTTATGATGATGGTATATTTAAGAACGAAACATGTAAAGGTTCTGTTGTTCACCTCCTTTGGCGCTACAGCCCCAATTTTGGCCTTGGCCTACCTCCATAAAGCTCTCCGTTTCACTTCGGTTTGCTAGATCTTAAATTCGGTACGGTCCTTGGGCGGGTGATCAGCTCGTCGCAAGGCCTCTATCTGTACACAAACACTGAAAAACGCACACAAACACCAAACATCCATGCCTTGTATGGGATTCGAGCCCACGATCCCGGCTTCCGAGCGAACGAAGACAGTACATGCCTTAGATCGCTCGGCTACCGTGACAGGCATGTAAAGGTTTTAATGCAATTAAATAGAACTGGTCGCACTCGATGATGTTGTATGAAGATCAGAATATCTTCTATTAAAACAAATAACAATATGAACACTGAGCTTCCATTCTGTGTATGCAACCGAGGTTTTATCACACAGTGATTAATGTCAGCATGCTCGCTCGCCAGCCGTTGCTATAAGAAAACGCGTTTATTAACAATGTCACACCACAAAAACAAAAAGTAAAATTATAGTTTCGCGTGTATTTTAATCTTCTTTTTTACGACGATAGCCGAGGAGGTGGAATAATCGAAAATAATTACTGACAAGGCCAGAATTTATTCTGCACTTAATTTCAATATATTTACATACGATATGATTTGTTAGCAACCGAGGTTATGGTTGGTATTTCTGTCTTGATATTCGTATGTTCAGTTTTTATGAATTTGTTTTTAGAACTACGAGTTTTCTGACTTTTAATGTGTGTTCTTTATGTTCCCATAAACTAACCTCATTAACATATTCACGTCCCTTGTGTACGAGTTTATTTCCAGCTTTGTCTCGGCATATTCTGATGGCATAATTCAGAAGCAGCCGAGATACGTTATTCCCATACAACTGTGACAGTATCAGGTTTCTGGACCGCAATTTTATTTCAGAATATAGTGAGAAAGTCATGCCTTATTTTTTGTTGATACCTCCCCTAAATTTGGAGTCTGAATTTCAAGAAAAAGGTTTCATGCGAGGGTACATAAAAATAAACCACACTACCAGTTTTGCAGTAAGAGAGATCTTGGCACCATGTTTTGTTACTCCAGTCAAGGCCACCGCATTAGGTAAAATTTACATATTCCTGACAGTGATAAATACGAACGAGGCAGGAACAGGGTTTCCCATACTGTAATATTTTTGTTTGCAGCGTCACATTACTCATATTTCTTGAGTATGGTTATAAAGTTTTCCTGTGGTAAAACTGACATTTTTCGCCTCGCCCACTCGGATTCTACTGCTAATTGTCTGCCTCATGAGACAGTCGGACCGGATGTCATGAATGAATTTGATAAATTTCATTAATCCTCGGAGTGAATATGAAGAGTTCTGTCTTCTGGGACATGCCGATCCGCTGACAGCAAACGCAGCACTCGGCGTTGTATCCCAGGCAAAAGAGCTCTTCATAACCACCGCTGTGCAACTTCGGTCATAGTAATTTCATTTTAGTGGTTACACAGCAAGAATCGATGTGTGTCACCATCAGAAGCCTTACAGCCCGAATGCTCCTACCATCATCCATCTATAATCTAGTGTTCCAACACAAGATTCGCTAGAAAACAGAGTGCATTGTTGACCCCTGACAGGTACGCCTACATGTACAACACGTCGCACATGAAACAAGACCACTCGTGTGTGCGTGTGTGCGCGTAGTAAGATTATCCATGTTTAGTTTTATGCTTGTGCTCATGCTAGTTACTCGCTTCCGGATTTTCTTTTTTCTTCTACCCTGAAGATGGAGTCGATACGTTCCACCGAAACGTCGGTTAACACAATATCTACACGGCGCCACTTCTCAGCAGACTAAGTCTGTCAGCACCTGCTCACGCTGGTTCCTCGCTCGCGGATTTTTTTTCTTCTACCCTGAAGATGGAGTCGATACGTTCCACCGAAACGTCGGTTAACACAATATCTACACGGCGCCAAATCCCAGAAAACGGCTTTCTTCAAGATTATCCACATTTAATTTTATGCTTGTGCTGACACCCTGATTACAGGAACCATGAGTTCAGACATCGCGTCCGAATTAATTACTGTTAATGTTGCTTGAATAAAGCGGCAGACAGTATCATCGTTCTACATGGACGCAAAACGTGCATTCAGAAGAACAAAACCCTTGAAGATTAATGTATTCTGCGGAGTGACGTCGTGTGAGGACCGCACTGCGCCTACCTTCAGAAAAGAAAACGGGACGTCCCTCTGAAACGGCACTAAATTTGCAGACCGCAAGGCGCCACACACCCCAAGAGAGCACAGCAATCTCCGCAGTCACTGGTGTGGCATATTAAGCAAAACTGAAGACGAAAACACGCAAATGAGGGGGCCATATCTTCATTGAGCAGGCCCAATGAAAACCAGAAAACTACAAAGATAAAGATAACCCACAATGACTTCCAAAACTTGCACTCCGTTACAAACCAAAGGAACAGGACCACAGGTGGACCATTTCGGAATATAGCTCTGAAGTCAGAACAAGTTTGGCCGAATACCTTGGAAGCGATTATGATTATGATTATTATTATTATTATTGGTCTCCGAGTTCCTGCTCGGTATATCAGAGACTTTGCACTGTTCAGTGTTTGCTCGTCATGTAAGAATTGTCCCTCTGCTGGATGTGCAGCAGCTGCTAATGTCATATGCAGGGATGTTGACGTATTCTGAGCCAGCAATGTTCTCCCCAAACGATTTTTAAATATAGCATAATTGTTAGTATTATTATTATTTGCATGTACAATAAAACAAGAAACTGAATTATTATTATTATCCTCTGAAAATCTATATTTTTCATTTCTTAATTAAATATGTATGTGATGAAAGCCTCAAATCTTAAATATGTATGTGTTTCATTTCTCATTTCTTAATAACACTTAGATTTATGTTAATGAAATTATTATTATTGCTATTTTTACTACTTGTTTGTTTGTTTGTTTACTTTTCTACATTATTGTGTTTTCCCCAGTGCTTGCCTGTAATATGTCTTGACTTTATAATGTGTTTGTCTATATGTAATTACTTTTATCTGCACTGTGCTCTGTCTGTTATTGGCCTTGCGGCTGTTGACTCGGCACATAAATAATAAAGAACTGCATTGAATTATTTAACGCCTTTCTCTATATATGTACGAAAGAAATATTCAGTCAATGCGAATAACTGATAGCTATTTAACAATTTCTGAACTCAATTTTTATCTCCGAGCTCTCAAGTCCGCGGTCACTTCGGGTCTCTGCATCCCTGGAGTAAACACAATTGTCCATTCCTCTCTAAGGTATACGAGTACATGCATCCCCCGAGACAGTAACTTATTTCTTGCAGATGTTCTCTCATGCAGCTTGTGCCAATCTTGATCGAAGTTTATTTCTACTGCTCGCGGGTTCAAATCGAATTACGTGTCACTTGAATAGGGGAAACAGATACGCCTATGTCAAGTTTCACCCTAGTAATAGGCTGGGATATCAAGTTTCACCCTAGTAATAGGCTGGGATAGCTCAGTCGGTATAACTACGAACGTGACGCCCGGATTCGATTTCCGGCGGTAACAAAGTTTTTTTCTCTACTCCGCGGTGCCTAGGCCGGCTGTGGGGTCCATCCAGCCTCCTATACAATGGGTGTCGAAGGAAAAGCGGCCGGAACGTGAAGCTGACCACGCACCTGCATCTGGTGTTGAGATAAAGAATGGCTATACCTCCCTCCCGACACGTCTTCATGAGGTGATGACTTTGCCTTACCGTACCTTCTTCACTGTAATAATTACTGCCACAAGCTAACCGAAGTGTAGACCCGAGTGTTCATACTCCTAAATCTTTCAGTGTTATTTTGAGGCGTCTTCGTTTACATTATGTTGCTCAAGGGTATCGCTATTGTTAATTCCACATAAGTTCTAGTGACCGACACGCAGACTCCATCAAAGTATATCTTCGTGTCCTGTCACCAAAATGCAGGACAAAATTATAATACACGTAACAAACTGTTCATATGTGGCAAAGTTTAGGTATCTGGGGGCCACAGCAACAAACCAAAATTCCATCCAAGCCTTAAAGCAGATTTAAATCGGACAATGCTTGTTAATCTCTGTTCACAATGTTTCATCATCTACAGTGTTAAAAGAAGGGTTCGACGCTTTAAGGGGGGGGGGGCTAGCATTCATTTAAATGAGCAAAGCAACACATTTCCAGAAATCAATACTTTCTGAGATATGGACCAATTTTGCACTTCACTGGATACTAGCGCGGTAGCGTAGTTGGTTCAGGCACTATGCTACAAGCCGGAAGGTGGTGGGTCTGAGTCCCGATGAGGTGTTTTTTTTTTTTCAATTTACCTAATCCTTCCAGCCACACTATGGCCCTGGGTTCGAATCAGCCTCGAACAGAAACTAGTACCAGATATCTTCCTAGGGGGATAAAAGGCGGCTGACGCGTAAGGCTGACAACCTTACGGCCATCTGTGAGTTGTCTACAGAAGATGTGGGAGCCTCGACGTCTTACAACCCTATGGGCCTTCAGGATTTGCCTGTGCCCTTGGAACATGTGACTCTTAATCAACAACACATGTGGCTCGTACATGACGGGACACCACCTCATTTCCTCCGGGCACCTGAACCAGACTTTCGGTCAGCAGTGGGCAGGACGCGGAGGCCTCGTCAACTGGCCTGCACGATCTCCTGACCTTAATCCTTCGTAGTTTTGGTGTACTCTGCACCGATCAGCAGCGAGTAGAAAAGTCCTGTCAGGATATGCGACTGAAACCAGGAATTTTGGACACAGTGTGCACCTTTGTGCAACGAAAGAGTGCCGGCAGCCCTTAGGCAGGAAGCTCTGTGAGTCCCAGTGCTGGTTTGTTTGCCGAGTGGCTAAGTAAACATACAAGCATAACCTTCATGTCAGTCTTCTTGCAGCTTGGTTCATTCGTTGAGAACTTACTTACGGTGTGTGAAAAACATGTCCCCTTCCTATATATCCCCAAGCGTCATCCTCGAAAGCCTTCTCAGGGCTGTGAAGAACCAAGTCGACTTTTAATCCTTTGTCTTGTAATACGCAAATCCAGCGTCAGATACATGTACTCGTATCCCTACTGGCCAATATTGTGAATAGGTGATAATGTGCACAGCACTCGCTAATGAAGTATCTTTGCGTACGCTAATGGCATGTTAAATAACCGACAGGCGTATAGCTCCGAGGCAGAAAGAATACAAGAGTCTCTGACAACTCCAGTAGAGTGGACTCCTCCTTGTCCCAGTCTCGTACTTGGTGAATTTCCCACAAGCAACGATGGGTCTATCAATATGACAAACGTGCGAATTTCTGATGTTGGAAGAACAGTAAAAATATATCACGTCTGTCTCAAACGCAAAATGCTTTTTTTTTTTAAGAGAGAGAGTGAGAGCAAGAGATCGCGTTAGTATCACTATAGTGAGAATGTGAGGTTTACAACGGAGTTACTCGTAACTACATGTATAAATTTTATACGAAACATTTCTGTACGTTCTGATAATCAGAAACATGGCAACTGCGAGTTACTTGCTGGTTCTGTCAACCGTCAAACGAGTGAAAATTTATCCGAGCCGAAAATATTCACGATGTTTTACACTCACTAACCTGTAATTCATTATGATCTCCCAAGGCAGATGAGAGCACTTGAAGGAAAGGTTGAATAAGTATTCGCGGGGCGAAATAACGTTTTGCACAAAGGTTACTACTGTATGACTATCGTGTCTATCGGAACCATCTGCTCCACTCCCATATATGTATGCGGGCCGAGTTCATGAAGCAAAGACGTCAATTTCGAGATGCTCTTGCTCTACCGCACTGTCTTAAAATGAAGACGTAATGGATGGGTGTTTAAATCACAGAAGATGGCGCGAGTAGGACATGTAACAAGAATCAAACAAAACTCAAACTCCGCGGTTTTAGTCCACACGCGAACTATACCAACCGAGCGATCACCACTTGTCGGCGAAGTTAGTGCCAACTTTAGCGCATGGAGGATGTCGCGTGGTCAGCGCAACGAATCCCCACGGCCGTTAATTTCGGTTTTCTAGACCGGAGCCGCTATTACCTTGAAACAGCTCCTCAATTATCCTCACGAGGCTGAGAGGGCCCCGTTCCCGACCCACTACTTCTCAGAAAATCTGGTACCGCTGGGAATGGAACCCCGACCTCTGGATCTGTAGCCTGGAACTCTGATCACGAGACCACAGAGGCATGCAGCAAGAATGGGGTCGAAGCACACATATATAACTTCGGTCGGAAAATCTCAAGGGAAGAGATCTAGGTGTAATTGAATCGTTGAAAAACAGGCTATGAATATGTGAACTACCAGATTCAATTTGTTCACGACAGTCCATTCGCGGGCTTTGTGAACCTTCGGGTCCTTGGAACAAACTGGCGACGGAACTGCGTATGCGGATAGGTGTCACTACGACCCACGCAGATAAAACGAACCAAATCTGTAAGAGAGCCAACTGAGTAGGAGGCATGTAGCAGGAGCCCGCAAAGTCTGGTACATACTGTAACATATAATTTCTTCATAATTTGCGGCACTATATTACGCGCTGGGTTTCGCCATGACGGGTCCACAAGGTTTTGAGAAAGCACGTGGAGGAAAATCAACATCAGTCAACCGGAACCTGATTACTAGCTTTCGTCTAAATACACAATCGTATTTAATGTGATATTCAACACAAGAAATGACACTTAACATTTTCGTCATTAATACTAGCTTCGAGATTCAAAACCACACACTTCGTATTCAGGAGGCCCCAGTTCCGAATCTTGGCCCAGATACTGGATATCTCGGCTGTGACCATTCGTGGATTTCCTCAGTCCCTCCAGGCAAATGCCGGGATATCATAAACTGGATCATGCTTGCTATCTTTCCAATTACTTATTCACTGATCGACCTATCAGTTGACGCTATTCAATTTCAGCAATTAAAAGTGTCATTAAATAAGCCAAGAATAAATAAATAAGTAGTTTTTAATTGGTAGTGGGGTGAGACTATTTTTTTTATTGCTAGTGGGGTGGGACTAAGTCCCTTATATTGCGGCCACTTCTGGCGTATTGTACCAGCCCCAGATGATAGGTGAGGGTGACTGTGGAGCAATTGGTAGAATGAAGATTGGCAGAGGAAACCGAAGTACTCGGAGAAAACCTGCCCCAGCGTCACTTTGTCCACCACAAATCCCACTTGATCAGACCCGGGATCGAACCCGAGCCGCCGCGGTGGGAAGCCAGCGACTAACCGCTTGAGCTATGGCGCTGCCTGAATATATAAGTAAATGAGGTTCAAAACCAAGCAGGAAGACGGACAGTTGTACACAAAGCGGCTATGAATGTTTTCGGGTCGTCCGTCTCCCAGGCCTTCTCCTGGTGAAATGGAGATGACAAAAACTGCTGAGAGCATCTTAATACGTTTTCTTTTTTCAATAAATCAATTCATTCCTGCAGAAGAAGTCGTGGCCATCGAAATCGCCGAATGCAAATTTAATAAACTTTGGTCTTCGTGGTCTTACTACAACACTCGTGGGAAGAATTTAAGGATAATTAATATCTATCCAACATAACCTCTACTTCACGTGAAGCTCAGATCGGGCTCGAGATGGAACCTGGCATTCAGTATATCTCATTAATGTTTAAGATTTGTGATACATTCTTCGCTGTGGTAAACGTATGTATATATATATATATATATTTTTAGTATAGGTACAATACAAGGGCATGCGCACGGCTCTCCATGGCCATAAATTAAAGACGCCCTTGAAAGTACACGTATAACATATGAGGGCTACAGAGGTGTACACATCTTCCAGACGCGTGGTCTACATGTTCATTTACGACAGACACAAATCAACTGCTTCGCTTTCTCCATATTTTACTTTTCGTGGTTTATTTAACGACGCTTTCAGCATAGAGACCATACAGTGTCGGATGGTTGGCCGAGTCATGAAATGGAAAGGATCTGGAAGGAAGCGGCTGTGCTCTAATTAAGATAATAACCAAGAATATGTCCGGAGAGGCTGAAGAAAATCACCAAAAGCCTCAGTCGGAATAGCGGGTGTCTTGCCCCAGATTCGGACCGACTACCTCCCGAATATAAGTCTAGAGCAAAATATCTCAAACTGTGGTCCGTTGAGCAGTCGCGTCTGTGGCACACGACCAGATAATCCAAAGCATTGAATAATATGTAATAAGCAAAATCATTTAAATTTAAAAAAACTGTGGTAAATCATCTTCTAAAAATGCTTTAAATTCATGGGCAGAAGAAAGTGTTTATGGCAATGTTAACCGTAATCCTTTCCGGGGGGGGGGAGCAGCTGCATGCTCTTTACGGCTAAGGGAATGATATGACAGCCGAGTGGTCGGTGTGGACCGCAGTTGCTGCAAGTTTACATCTAGGCTAACTTGTTCGGTTCCCCGCTTCATTTACGTGTATACTAAATTCTTGTGGCAAAAATCGCTGCTAGAAATCTGACGCCGAGCAATACAACAGTTTATTGTGGATACAGTAAATTTGGAATACATAAATGCATTATATTGGAAAGCACCATCTGGCGATGCCGTGCAGCCCAGTAAATGCTAAGATACGTATATTCCACAAGATAGTACACTTTATAGTAACCGCTCTCAGAACCTCAAATCCAATGGCGTATTATTTTCGTTGCGTATCGCTAAATACGTCAACGAGCAGCTTGTCACGCTTTCTTTGCCAGTGGCTCCATCCTGAAAGTGCCGTGAAATAATAAACCCAAAAGAAAATGCCACTGATATCTCACTACCTGGCCGTCTGCAGGTAACAAACAAAAAACAAACTCCGTGGCCTGTAGTCCGCAAGCGAACTATACCGACCGAGCGACCGCCGCTTGTCGGCGAAGTTAGTGCCAACTTTAGCGGATAGAGGGTGTGGCGTGGTCAGCGCAACGAATCCCACGGCTGTGAACACTGGTGAAACTAGTGGGTCAACGGTTTACGCTAGTCAGTACCACAACTCAGCTTAAGCGCGATTTCAGCTGAATGAAATGGGGTGCTCGATACTAGGTGCGGTCATGTGGGATTTGTGGTGGACAAGTGGCATTGGTTTTCTACGAATACTTCGGTTTCCCCGTCAACATTCACTCCACCACCAAGTGCTCTGCGTTCAGCAATCATCCCACTATCCGGTACCGTAGGGTCTCGACGCTGACACTTTCGATAAATAACCAAACTAAATTAAACGAAATGATGACCTGATTATGAACCCGGATTTCGCGTGGCGAGACTGGGACAATCGGGGCAGTGCTAATGTAACTGAGATTAGAACCAAGTACCTCCCTCGAATACGAGTCTAGAGCGATTACCACTATATTAATCCGTTCCGCACGTTTCTCTCGCTTTTACCATGAACTCTGGCAGTAGGACCATTACACACCATTGTCACCATTGCGTGAAAACGCACTAACATAGTGCTTACCAACGAGTGATTATGTTGTTGGGGGAAACTTCCATTCCTTGTTGACAGACGCTAGTCTACACACTTGAAATACTCGTAGTTTATTGCTGGGAAGGCTTGAGAGCAGCTGTCGTCTGATACATACAGAATGGGGCGGAAATAGGGTGCAAATAGCGCTCTTCACTGTAGGGTGGAAACTGAATGTTGTTAAAAGATTTACATCGAAAGGAAATCGAAGAAAAGGTTCAGCAGGGACTTATCACAAGGATGTGGATTCTGTTGTACAAAATTCGCTGGAACGGGAAGAAAACAAAGTGAAGTCTTCGCAGATCAACAGAACACGGGTCTCACCATGATAAAGAGGGAAGTGTAGAGGGAAAATCAGCAGTTAATCGCGGTGTCGGATTCGAGAAAATTGATATAGGATTAAATCCCTCAGAAGTAACCATGTGGTCCCGAATCCTAAACTGACGCTGGAGGAGAGAGTCTACAAGAATGGAAGGTAGATGGGATATGCTGGATAAGCAGCCACATTTCGTAACGTGCTACTTTCCACGTTTACGGTGAGTGGTTGCAGCCCTCGTCCAACCACTAAACTGGAAGTTCAATGTCTAAGAACTCTTTCCGTTATATATATATATATATATACTACCACAGTCAATAAGTTCGTGGAATAGCCGCAAAGCGTCGTACGGGAATTTACTGCCAATATGTTTCAGCAATGTTTTCGACAGTTATATCAACGTTGGCAGACTTGCATAGCGGCCAACGGCAACTATTTTGGGGGCCGATGTGATCTGCGTAAGTGTATGTGAATACCTTGTAATATGATGCGCTAAAACCACATTCCACGAAATTAATGACTGTACCACGTATATAAACTAACGTGTTACGAAACGTCACAAAGCGCCTCGGAAATTCCTTTATCAGCCGCGTTGTCCTAACAAATTCTCCAGAAGTCCTCTGCTCCAAACATGGCGACCCGTGAACTTACGTATTTAGGAGCAAGAAATGTGTTACAAATGAAGTTCAACTCACCAGATGTTCTCCTGACAGCACTTCGAGGAGGGAGATGAGGTTGTGTCCATCCCGTAAGTCTTCGAACAGGTCGCCCACATGCCGGCTCGCCTGAAACAAGAACTCGGTTTTATATAACCATCTGCATAGAAAGCGTGTAAATGAAATACTGCGCCTTGTTGATACTGGAGACGTCAATTGGTATGAAATTCTGTACTATCTTCGCGATTTACAGTTTTTCAAATGGCTCAAATTTCTAATTAAATTCAGTCTTGAGCATTGCGATGCTTTTATCTGCATTACGATGGTGGTATTTATTTCGTTTTCCCTAATAAACAGGAAATCTCTCTCTAATTTTCTTGCAAAGGATGGAGGTCTGGTTGTTCCGTTCCTTCGAATAAATGAAGAGCAACTTAAGCACCCAAGAAATAGCTACCTATCGGTAAGGCTGAACCCTGGTCGATATGAATTTCCCCATAAAGGTAAGAAGGTAAAGTTCACATGTGCTTAACGAATTAAGCACTACGCCATGAAGGAGTATGGGGAAGTGGATGTATAGATCCACATTCTGACCTCAGCAATAGGCGGACATGAATGGTCAGCTTCACGCCCCGGCCGCTTTACCCCCGGTGAAAGAGCCTCCGGTACCCATTGGATAGGAGGTTAGGTGAACCCCAGAGCCGGTATGGACGACGTGGACAAGACAAAATTCTTGACTCCATGAAACTCGAACTCCGACCCCTCAGTCGTCCAGCCCGTAGCCAGTCGCTACACCGACTACGATATCCCAGCTGCCGTTTCCCAAGATATACAGTATCAATTTATCCGTTTTAAATATATGTGTAAGGGCTTATTATTTTCGTTATCTGTGTCGGGACGGCTCCATTAAACTTGGTAGCAACATAAATTCAGTGGCTGTGAAATGGGGATCTTACTTAAAGCACAAGCGCTGAGGCAAGCAACGTGAAAACGAGCATATTTCACAGGCGAAATGCGAACTTCAATGTACAGCGGTCAACATTTCAAAAATGAGACTCTTAAACTAACGAAACAATGTGGTCACTAAATACAAAACAGAGTATGCTAATTCTGTATTTCAGCATCCTGTTGCAAATCTTTAATTAACGTCTGTGTCTATCACAGTCCGTCAATAATGCAACAATTGTTCTCTTTTTTATTCCTCAAATTTCACGATCGTGAAATTGGAGGAATAAAAAAAGGAACAACTGTTTCATTATTGACGGACTGTGATATACATAGAATATGCTAATACCGAAAACTCAATGAAAAGATGTATCTCTGAAGAGCAGAACAAATGGACGACGAGTATTCTGCGTAAAACTTATCTGAACTTCACCTCATAACAGTTGATCCGTTTATACTGTCACGATTTCAGGGGTGTGACTACAGACTGGGTTTTGGATTATTGGCTTTATTGACAACTTACAGCTCGTACTACAAACAACTATAACACTACTTCCATACTTTACAGTTCACTATTACACACACTACTGCCTTCAATCTATTACAATCTCCACTATCCGTTTCCTTGGAAATGAATTTTAACACGGGAACTATATAACAGTTTCACGTTCCAAATATAACTGTATACTACTCGTACAGTCTATTCACAGACTGGTTCTTTTCTTCATAACTGCACTGTCGGTTCTCAAGAGACTCTCTCAATTATTATTCTCAGCTGGCCTGGGACCCTCTTTACAAAGCCTCTGGGCGGACCCAACAGAAAACACCGTTTCCATCGTTATAGCCCAACAGTATTTTGATTGAAGAAAGCAGTCTTCCGGGATTGTTGATTATTCGTTTACTGAGCTGCTGTCTAGCAATGAACGTCTACTCTGACTCCATTATTTCGCCTTTCAGGCCCCATGTCACACTATTAACGGCCTGAATTTTTCAAGTCTTCACTCTGCAGTTTTAATAATGAACACTACTCATAAACAACTGAGGAAAACAGTACATACGTCTACGAGTACTAGCCTCGTGAAAAGACGGTGTTCCTTAATATTAATAAGGAGCAACTGAAAACACTTTCCGTTCATGTTATTTTTTTGTATGGCTGTGTTACTTTTCCTGTTCTGTACAGGCATACAACTGCAGGAGAAACTTAAAATCAAAGCTGGAAACCATTATTGGCCAATGTGCTTTAATACAATGATTATAAATGAATGATTACTTCACTTTTGGAATTAGCAAGTCCTGTGGGTAAATCTGACATGCCGATTTAGTACGGCTATAAATAAAGAAAAGTCTATGGAACATTTACAGTGACAGTGCATTTTGACCGTTACCGCAAATAATGAAACTTAACTCGGTACCAGCGCTGCTTACGCAGAAACTAGGTGAATCCAAAGGCTCAGATGTAGAACGCCCGTATTACGTGTAGTTTGCGAATGCACTACATATGGAAAGAAAACACAATCGCCGGCCTGCATGGCGCATTCATACGGACTGAACTCCGTGGGTCAAGTCCAAATCCAGTCAGTCAGTCAGTCAGTCTTGGTGTCGTGCTAAATTTATGGCTTGTGACCAGATATTAGTTACTGTCTTGCCATTGTGGGGCGCCCTCTTTGACGAGAGGGCGTGTTTCTTTTTTGTCACAGTCAATGTCTGCAGTAATAAGTCATTTGTCATAGTGTACAATATAGGCCGCGCCATAGCTCATGCGGTTAGTCGCTGGCTTCTCACCGCGGCGGCCCGGGTTCGATCCCGGCTCTGGTCAAGTGGGATTTGTGGTGGACAAAGTGGCGCTGGGGCAGGTTTTCTCCGAGTACTTCGGTTTCCCCTGCTAATCTTCATTCCACCAATTGCTCCACAATCACCCTCACCTATCATCTGGGGCTGGTACAGTAGACCAGAAGTGGCCGCAGTACAAGGGACTTAGTCCCACACCACTAGCAATAAAAAATAATAGTGTACAATATTTTTACATTTTACATGTTATACATGTTAATAATGTATGTACATGCAAAAGGCCTCTGTCAGTCCTGGCTCACTACAGCTGATTATGCCCTATTTCTAGTAGCTTCCGCTACAACGCCTGACCGCCGCCAAGTTTAAGCCTCTTATGCTCTCTACTTCGGGCTTCGCTTTGTCCAATACTGCGAACATTTTCATTTCAATGATTCAGAATGACTTCCGCTTGTTGCCTGTATAATTCTGTTATACAGTCATACACGTAGGGTAGGTGGAGAGCCATGTGCATATCGCGAACCGAACATCTATCCCAGTTCTTATACCGAATATTTGTCCGCTCACACTTAATGATTAGGACCTGAAATACATCATTTCGCCTAAAGCGAAGTGACTTTCCGAGCTGGTGAGCATCGGTTTCAGTGCTTCTCGTTCTGTGTTCCCGTCCCCCAAACACGTCGACCGCAGAGTGGCCAGATAAAGGAAAGCAGAAATGGTTTAAATGATGCGTGGAGATAAAACGTGGAGACTACAAGACTCTTAAATAAATGGATGAAATTGAGATGTTACTTCACAGTTACTGATTTCATGACAACAACTAGGTTTACAGACATCCATGTGACAATATATAAAGACGTTACATCTGCAATGGGCTATTAACTATAAAATCAACAACATAAAATAACAGTAATACGGTAACTTTTCCACCACAGGTTCTAGGATGAACGAATTCTGACCACAGCGAACTCTGCGTATGTTTTCAGCTCCATGGATATTATAAAAACACATACAGAACGACTATCCTACTGAATCTGTTGCACCACCTCCCCGATTTTTGGTCTAAGTCTAAAGCAAGGCAATACGGAGAGTTTCTTGAGTCTGTCTGACGTACAGCACGGCTCTCGGCATGATTTACGTCCAGTCAAATCTTAATTCGAATAAACAGATGAGATTTCAGTACTCACCCATACAACTCTTCTGGAGACCGGAAGTGGTATTAAAAGTTCTGAAGTCTACAGAGCAGCATTCGCTTACGTCAACATTAACGCAAACTGCAGTTACTAAACGTTGCACCCTATGGTTACCTATGAAATACAGGCCTACTATTCAGAGACGCATCACAATCGCGAGCAAGAATTCCTGTCGACTTGTTTACAATACATCTTGTTCAAATATTATACAAATAACTTACGTAACCTCCACAGTGTACATCGGCAAGTACAAATAAAAGCTGGCATACAATAAGGTTTGTTTCAGAAGAAGTTTTTTTGTCACCTCCTGCAGACATTCTGACAGATGACTGCCTTGTTAAGTGTCTTCTCAGAAAAAAAATCTTACCTCATTACGTAGTACAAGTACTTATACAGGCCCACACATGCATGACGCTCACAAACACAATATCCTCTTTGCTTCAGGCGCTCGTACAAACACGAACTGCGACTACTTCTAAGCAAACTGCCATTATGACAAATTATACAAGTCTGGAAATTTAGTTCGCTGTGGGACCACTGGATGTCTCTTGTGAACACGGCAAGGAACCGTCGGGTTCCATAAAATACTGGGAATCTCTTGACTACGTGAGCAACTATAGGCTCCACGAGAAGATTTGATGGCGCTGACTCGGTATGTCTAACAGCTGCCGAAAAATAACAAAGTATTTCCTGTCCATATGCAACAAAATAACGTGAAACCGACTCTATACGAGAACATGGAAACGATGCATCGGGTCGGGCCCCTCCTGGTGCGCATGATTTATATTCCTAAAGAATAGCAGCGCAGTGACTACATACATTTTCCCGTAGTTATACTATTCCTACATTGCTGCAGCCATAATTCCGTCCGTCACGCCATGTAACTGTTAGGCAGGCCGCACACCGGCATGTGTCAAGACGTGTAGCAGTCAAGACACGATGTGTGCGACATGACGCAAAGAAAGGATCACAGTTGAAACGAAAGAGATCATGAAAACCGCCGCACGCTGGTCTGAGTCGTGATGCTGACGAATCACGAATGAAGCAAGACTGCGTCTTTTGTCTCATGTCTTGATGCTTATCTTGGCGCAGGTGGTGTGCGGCCGCCCTTAAGTGATCATTCAAAAGACAACTGGACTAGTAGAAATTTATCTCTACCCCCCGCCACTGAAATACCAGGCTTTTCGTAGTGGACGAGATGAGTACCTACACGAAACGATATTTGCATGGAGCAACGGAATAAAACTATGATAAATCTTAGTCGGGACAATCGGTATCCTGGTCGAGATTCGAACCAGGTGCTCCCGAATACAAATCAGAACTGTTACCACTTTGGCCATCTTACTCGGTGTTAAAGGCAACCTGGAGATGGAGGCAAAAGTTCCTCGAATGCATGCACAAAACTCTACAAGTGTCAATACCCTTATGTCCGGCCGGCCAGAAGTTAAATGTTACATACTCGTAGTTGCATTTATAAACGTTGCCAGGCGATTATTTTAACGTTTCTAGTATTTTAAAATCCTTTACTTTCACCATCTCTGCAGCGCAGCTCAGCCTGCAATCAAGATCATGTATAATTCAAATTACGTTCCGTGCTAGTGGAATCAAATTTCACGGCAAACTCTCTGCAACACAGTTTAATTCCAGATGTAATTAATACGCAGGAACAGTTGAAACTTGTTACCGGGCCCCCAAGCTAAAGTTACACAGACCGTATCGCTCCTATATAACTGCTAATTTATATGCTATGTCTTTTTATTGCTAGTGGGGTGGGACTAAGTCCCTTGTACTGCAGCAACTTCTGGCCTATTGTACCAGCCCCAGATGATAGGTGAGGGTGATTGTGGAGCAATTGGTGGAATGAAGATTGGCAGGGGAAACCGAAGTACTCGGAGAAAACCTGCCCCAGCGCCACTTTGTCCACAACAAATCCCACTTGGCCAGACCCGGGATCGAACCCGGGCCGCCGTGGTGGGAAGCCAGCGACTAACCGCTTGAGCTATGGCGCGGCCCCAATTTACATGCTAACTCAATGTCTTGAGAAGGCAGGAGTCGCTCAGGTAGTCAAGAAATTGTAAGCCTATTACGGAATCTGAAGGGTCAGTATCATGTTCACAGGAGCCCACTGCTGGACCCTATCCTGCACCAAATAAATCTACTTCACAAACCCCCACTCTATTTCTTAAGATACATTTAAATATTATCCTCCCATCTATGCCTATATTTTCAAATTGCCTTAGAAGTAAACAATTTCCATTCTACTGATCCGCTCTTATAGATTAAATCGCGGTGCAATAAACATACACGCTATAAGCAACGGAAATCCCCCCGCAAATTCGAGAATGGGCTGCCACTTGGCGGCCAAACCCGTAACTACTTCCAGTTTACTGCGGGGAAACACCCTTCGCATATCCAAACTAACTTCCGGCTTTTGACCTAATCCTTCCAGCCGCACTATGGCCCTTGGGCCGACTCGGCCTCTAACAGAAATGAGTATCAGGAATTTTCGTCGAGAGGCAGAAGTGGGCCGGCGTATATGGCTGACAACCTCACCGCCATCTGTGAACCGACTGGCTGAAGAAAATGTGGGAGCCTTGACGTCTCACAAACCTATGGGCCTTCACGGTCTGTTACAGGTATAACTTTACCTTCTAGATAGTGACGGAAGGAAGGTTAGTCACACCCTTCCCAGGAAGGGTTCGTTTAATATACGTTTTGCAAAAAACGCATCAGCCAATAGAAAATCGGCGAAACATGCAATAACAAGTAATATGAACTTGGCAGAAACATGAACGCTTTCGTCATAACACACGAACACACACTTTCGTACGTGGTTTCATACCACGTAACACATAAGACATGCAGATTTGCAAGGCAACGTAGCTCTTTCAAGCACAATGCAAGAATTGTTACACTCACAAAGAAAAACATATACAATCTACAGACCATGCATGTTACGTTGGCCCTTCGCATTCTGACAATGTAATCTCACTTCACAGATTTTTTTAGTCAGATTTATCTGCATACTGTGTGCGCCACAGAGGACGGTCTTGGTTGATTTTACGATGCTCTGGGTGATGGTGGTTTGTGTTATGTTAGGGCGGTGTCGGTATCTCAAACCCTCTAATATGTTCCCTCCCCCTTCTACGGTTTTCGCCAAACTCTCACACCCCTCGTTTTACGACATATATGTAACTCACTGCACTGATCATGATCTACCAACCGGTCTTCGGTTCCGTGCCAAAATGGGAATAAATATTCACAAAGTTAATATGAAAATCTTGCGCGGTGCTCTTCACTTGGCGACGACTGATGCCGACAGGTGCTGAAATCTAACCGCTCAGCTTGCCTAAATATCTTCATTACAAATTCCAGTATTCCTGCTGAATTCACGGCCTCGTGTCCCGGGCTTTCACCCTGCCTCCCTGGAGGGGAGTTTTTGAACCTGATCTACACTCTGCAGCGTTGCACACTCGAAAGACTGATGAATGATGAGCTAAAAAGGATGTTGAAGAAAATGGCCATGGCCTAATAGACGCAATACCCCAGCACTTGGTTGGAGGGACTGAGGAAAACAGCCTAAAACCTCAGTCTGGTCGGTGTTCCTGTACCTCCCGACTGTACACCGCCGTTATCGCTATACGAACCCGCTAGGTTCCTCAGACGATCAACAGCTCGACCACTTCAAACCTGACACCTGTACCTCCCATAAACTGAGCCCACGCTGCACATTGGTATCACTGATTTCTAACTGTCATTACTCCCCGGCGACATCCAATAAAGCATATCCCTTTTCAAATCAGTGCCTCCGATTTCAATGCTGTCGTCAGGAAAGATTTATGAATGAATGGAAATTAAAGGCGATCCTCATCGGAACTTCCTTACTTCACAGGCATTGACATTAATGTAATTAATTATCTACGTTGGTACCGCTTACTTCATATTTCCATTGCTTACGGCCTAAAATCCTACAAATGTACATAATCAGTTCCTTCTATGGGATAACCAAGAAAGAGAGAAACCTCCCGGATATACTTATATAACATTTTTATTTGTGGGCCTACAAATAAAAAGAAATCGTGTAAATACATTAAAGATCTTTCTTGCTTTCTTGGTTCCTACCCCACAAAAGGAATTACTTTTGGCCGGAGGACCCATCTCAGCACTTTTTGTGTGAAAGGTCTATTAATATAAAGGCAACTCATACAAACAATATGTAAGATTTGAGGTTTCACGGCGGTGACTATGAAGAAAGCAGTCTTCTGGGATATGGCGCCATGTAGATATTGTGTGAACCGACGTTTCGGTGGAACGTATCGCCTCCATCTTCAGGGAACAAGAGAAAATAAGAACATCCGCAAGCGAGGAACCAGCGTGAGCAGGTGTTAACAGACTANAACAAATTCACCGAAACTCCCTTAAATCCCACTAATTAAAATCAGGCCGTTTCAGGAAGCGCAAGTCTTCGACTAAACTGGAATGGCTACAGGAAATTCATCTTAGCACTCCACTACTCATGTGTTCTCCCCTTGCAATTACACTCCACAGTTACACTTCATTGTGCTCCCGCATGTTCAACGCGCCGCTGCACATGTTTCATGATCGCTGAAAGCTTCACTAATCTGCATTACCTCATGGCCTTGAAAGCGCAGCCTCATCAATGCGACCAGGACTACTGAAAGCAAGCGTACTGGATTCTGTACAGATTGTTCATGAAAATGTGACACTGCACTACACACTTCTCACTTGAGGCAGTACAAAGGGCTTTCACTGGAAGCGATCAAAGTACACATGCTTTGCAAGGGCTGGGATCTGTCCACAGGCAATACACCGTGAAAACAGTGGTATATACACTACACGGAGCAGCAAGACAAGAGCAGATATGCCACACACTTACTGTTGGGGAGCAGCATGGCACGCTGCTGGTGGTCGAACCCGCACACACGTGAAGGCAAGTGTATGTCTGCAACAACAAAGTCACACATGCACTGAAACAAACACCGTAACCGTACTTGTCTTTCAGAGAGAGACAATATGGGTGGAAAGGTACGTATTTTCAAAATGTATTCTTTCTTCGGAGGCTGAATGGACCCCTGAGCCGGTCTGGACGTGGTAGCGAAGATAAAAATATGCCTCTTCTTGGAATTGAATCACGAACGTTCATCCTACAGCCAGACATTTAAGGTGCGGCCACACAGAGCGCTACGTACGCTATGTTCGCTATACGAACAGAAAAGTATCTCCCTTTATTGCCAATGTTACTGGCCAAACAGACTTCCGTACGCTACGTACGCTATGTTCCCTATGTTAGCTGCGTCGCAGAATGTTTGATTCTCGGCTATATTTTTAAGACAGTTGGACGAGAAGTCCTATGCGGTGCGGACGTGTATATGTCGTTGCTCCGAAGAGCAGTGTTTGTAGTTATGTAGACTTAAAGTCTAAGTGGGCATAGTGAGTGAATCATTACGTGAACTATATATCGGAGTGTTCAATCTTGTTTATATTCTCCATAATCCTTGATAAAAGTGGAACAATCTTCTAGTGCATATTACTATATAAGTGCACGGCCGCGGCCATGGCCTACGCCAACAACTATATACATTCACCACAATCAAACATGAATGATTACACAGATCATAATACACCATCATCATATATAAACATGCCGATACCAACATCATACATGCAGCCTCCTGCAACTCAACAAGGTGTCTCTCAGAATCCCATCATGTATTGCAGTCAACCTCAACAGAACGTGCAAATGACCAGCCAAATGCAGTATTATAATCACAATTTTCCAGCTCTACCCAAACAAGGAAACGACTGGCAAACTGTTCCACGCGCCAGGAAGAGAGCGAGAGATCATGAAGTGAACGACTACTGGCTCGGAGAGGCAGTGTCAACTAGTAACAGGTACCGTGCCCTCTCAGAAGAAGAAATGGACTCAGTACAAAAAACCAGGGAACCTAAACCCCCTCCTATATTCATCGCAGGTGTCAAAAACATCAAACCTCTAATCGAATTACTTGATGAGATAGCAAATCAAAAATATAACATCAAAACTCTGAGCTGTGATCAAGTCAAAGTACAGT
>NW_019739946.1:411026-411571 GCF_002891405.2 Cryptotermes secundus
TGAATTTTACTCATAGAAACCAAAACAAGATAGAAGCTTTAGAGTAGTCTTAAAAAATGTCCATCCGACAACAGACTTAAATGAGATTAAAACTAGTATTGAATCAAAGGGCCATGAAGTTGCCAACATCTGGAACGTAAAACAAAGGAAGACTAAAAATCCCTTACCAATATTCTATGTGGACCTAAAGCCAAAGGCTAATAATAAGGACATATATAACATAAAGTTACTCATGAATACTTGTGTCCAATTTGAAGCACCACATGCTAAACGAGAGATACCTCAGTGCACGAGATGCCAAAGATATGGCCACACGAAGAATTACTGCTATAACAACCCTCGATGCGTTAAATTAGCAGAAAATCGTTTGACCAGTGATTGTTCCAGGAAAACAAGAGACGAAGAGGTCCGCTGCGTAAACTGTAACGAGCATCACCCTGCAAACTATAGGGGATGCATGATACACAAACAGCTGCAGCAAAAGATATACCCAGCGATGCGAGAACGAATAAAATCACCAACAAAAACTACACTACAGGGAGCAA
>NW_019739946.1:414255-436536 GCF_002891405.2 Cryptotermes secundus
TTTTTTTAAAACGTCGCGCTGGACGGGCATGCGCACTGGGCTCGCTTCCAGGTGTCAGTTGCTCACCTCAGTAATTTCCCACTCTGATTACAACATGTGTTATGTATCATTCTGCGCAATATTCGCTTAGATGAAAATGAGACTGGAGTAATTAATTGAAGAAGTAAGGAAGTATCCTTGTTTGAGGAAGAAAGCGTTAGAAGAATATCGGAAACAGAACATGCGGGATAATGCCTGGGACATGATTTCTGGAGAACTGAATACACCAGGCAATGTACAAACATTGTTCTTTAATCTATAAGTGAAGAAAAATATTTTCATCAACCCCATTCATTCGGAAATATTCTTTAAATTTAACTTCATCTTCATGTAACTGCTTTATCAGACGCTGAAATTCACCAAACTTTGTTCTTCTTAAGTTCACGCCATGCACCCATTTCCTTTTACGTTTACACAAGGAAAGTAAAGGCAAAAGCTCATCGTCGAAATCATCACTGCCCCCCCCCCCGCACACTATCGGCCAACATCTCATTCAAGACTGAGCAGTTTCGTACCAAACATAGCTTTCTGTGTGGCCACGCGGTGCAGCAAACATAGCGTACACAGCGTACGTAGGGTACGTAGCGCTCTGTGTGGCCGCACCTTTATGAAGCTGTAACAGCTATGACCACGGGTTAAATGACAACATAACAAAACAAGGCACAGTACTCAGTAAACAGCAAGACGCCCAAGTCTAAACAGAAACACGTACAGTTGCAAATGAAGCGTTTCTGCCGCTGAAAATCCACTAATATCCAGGAAGCAACGAAGTTCACGCTAGGAAGTTTACGATGTCGGCAGTATCCGTCGGTATGGCGAGTAAGCCAAGAGCTGGATACTAGGAATCTGGGATAGATTCCCGGCAGGGGTACGGGATTTCACATCCAGACCGGCTCCGAGGCCCATCCATCTTCCTCCTAACAGATACCGGTCGGTGGCTCTATCTTTGAGTGTATGAGTAAAGCGACCGAGTCGTGACCCTGACCGTTCACCTCGAATTAGAATACGTGTATGTATACTTAGCCCCCAACACGTTTTCATGGCCTGCTACTTAGGCTAGACTATGCAGCATCTAATGAAGAATTCCATTCCAGTGATTCTCTTGAAAAATGAACGTGTGCGTCGCAGTGAACAGTGTTTCTCGATTTTAACACATGCATAAAGATCTTCACGACAGTGGCATCAAAAGTGTGCACTTAGTGCACTCGAGCGGTGAAATACATGCTCATAAGGCGACACATTGGCTCAGGCATCTGTTAATGCTGCACTACAGTAATCCAAGTATATGATTCAGTGTGACACAGCGTTCAAAATAAACTACACCTGCTGCGCCATCGCTCTGCATGCCACTCAATACTATCGAAGCAGACGAGTGCCACTGCACTCTCTCCACTCACACTTGCACCCACCGCTGTAGCTTTTGTGCTCATTTTTCAGTCTGATATATCACTGCCTCAGAATACAAACTAAAGAGTTGAATACCCCCGACTACCAGACTGCACAGCGTCGAACGGAAAGGAAAGACAATCATGAACAGTAATAAGGATTACAAGATACTAATCCGAAATTGGGCCAGAGATACTACATGGGCAAGGCTCAAAATATCTTTACGACATCGCCCAGGTACCGGTTTGAGGCGCCAACGCTACAGAAGCCAGCTCGGTTCGCAAATGGGACCACAACTACGTGTCACATAAACATACTCAGAATATTGGAATGGAAGTGACTAGTTGTGGCGGTGGAGGCGGTGGCGCCCCTGATGGCCGCGGCACCGAGAAGGTTGGTGTGGCGGTAACGCTTGAGACTTGCATTCAGTAAGTACTGGATACGCGGTCTGAATCTAGCCCGGGACACCGGCTATCCTGACCGAGGTTTTTCGTGGTTCCTCAGTCCCTCAAGCCAAATTTGGGGGCAGTGCCTCAGTTACGCCATTACAGCTTCCTTCCAAATATTTTTAAATCATTTATTCACCGATTATCCTATCATTTGACGCCATATAGTCTGAAATACTAACTTCGGTGTAAAATAAACCACACATAATAATAAATTATTATTATTATTATTATTATTATTATTATTATTATTATTAATTTCTGTATCTGAGTGTTTGCCAACAGAAAATAGCCTGTAACACGTGATCACTACAAAGTATACAGGACTAAAAACATACACTAAAAATTAAACCAAAATAAATACAACGTTAACATGTTAACAGAAACAACGAACTTAACCGAGAAATGAGGATGTATCAGTTAAGTTTGTTGTTTTAACGACGCTGTCGGTACTGAGACTATATAGCGCCGATGACAGTATAATTAATGAATATGGAGCAAGTTTGACGAATGAGAATTGACAGGGGATAGAAGTACTCGGAGAAAAACTGTCCCAGTGCCACTTTGTCCAGGAAAAGATAGCTGAAGGGGAAATAGCGTAATAATATGTTTACTGAAACGTCTAAAATAATAATAATAATAATAATAATAATAATAATGCATTAGTTAAAAAATTTTAAACTCCGTTTGTCAGTTCTGGTTTCCTCTTTCATGGGATATTCAAGTAAGCTTTCAGTATCGACACTACAGAGCGGGATGGCAGACTGACTGATGAATGAAGGCTCAGAAAGGATGTAGAAGGAAGCGGTCGTGGCTTAATCAAAGCTCTATCAGGGTATTTGCATGGGGACTGAGGAAACCACGAAGAAACCTGTTAGAATAGCCGAGATTTGAACCGAGAACTTCCTGAGTATAAGTTCAGCTCGAACTGTTCGGTGTCTGTTTTGCTGTAAGGAACGTGAAGAGGGGGCTAGTATGCATGTGGAAATGGGGAGCAGATCGTGGCCACTCTTGGGATGGCCCCAGGAGTAGGTCCAGAAACATTTAACATGTGGGGTTTCTGTGCTGTTCTGGCTCGAGAATGCACCCGCAGCAAGTTCAGTGTAAAATATGTAAGCAGTTCTGAATATTTCAAAAGTGTAGTCAGCACTATAAGTCTATAAGCAGAGTCATTAAATTTTATTGAAAAGGAAAAATAAAACAATTAAATATTATGAAACATGCAAGTTAAATAAGCACCTTACTTACCTTGATATAATTCCAGTGCTGCATGTAAAGAGAGGGAGAACAGAGCGCATGAGAACACTGCCTTGCGTTTGACACACCAGCTCAACAAATACGAGTATAAACATAACATGTGATCCTCTGGCTTGTAACGCCGTACACTTCGGGGACGGCTTGACTTTCGGAGGAATATGACGGTTACATCTTCAGCGTGGAAGGGTAACCCAAGCAAGAAACCAGCTTGCTGCCTGTTTCTGCTGATTTCTTGCTTGCTTTCAACAGTCCCGGGTTTTGGCACCATGCGCCACTTTCAGATTTTCAAGTGATTTCATTCCTCAGCAATTTAATTCGAGTTCAACACACTTTTCGTCTTGGTGTCCATCACCAGTATAAGAAGCAGATCCAGATCCATTCTTAATTGCCTGTTCATTTAAGCGTGCGCCAATCACAAAATATATATTAAATAATATTCTTTCAATTACAATTACTACAGAGCCGGTCACGGTAGCCGAGCGGTCTAAGGCATGCACTCGCTGTCTTCGCTCGATCGGAAGCCGGGATCGTGGGTTCGAATCCCACTCAGAGCATTGATGTTTAGTGTTTGTGTGTATATGTGCGTTTTTCTGTTTGTGTACAAGTAGAGGCCTTGCGACGAGCTGATCGCAAGCCCAAGGAGTCCTACGGAATGTTTTAAGGTCTAGTAAACCGAAGTGAAACGGAGAGTTTCATGGAGGTAGGCCATGGCCCAAATTGGGGATGTAGCGACATGTGAAAAAACAACAAAACAATTACTACAGTATTATGAAACTTACTTTCTTTAATTAAAATTTCAATCAGAACTACAAACAAATAATTCACTGTAAGGTAAAGTTTTCCCATGAAGACGTTGGGGGAGTGGATGTATAAACCCACGTTTTCTTGACCTCGGCCCTATTTAAGGCGAGCGATCAGCTTCACGTCCCCGGAGAAAGAGCCCCCGGTACCTAATGGATAGGAGGCTGAGTGGGCCGCAGAGTCGGTCTGGACGGCACGGAGAAGTGAAACTTTTTGCCCCCACAGAGACTCGAACTCCGACCCCTCGGTCGCCCAGCCCGCAATTCATTGTACTCTCACATTTATGTGAAACTGCTCGACAGACGTGATTTTTAAGTTAAAGAACTACCTAACCTACGAGGTCAATACATTTAACTAGAATTTCATTCTCTCCTACCTGTTTACTGCTTGGTTTCCCATCTTAAACCCTAAACTGTTCTTGGGATTCTCAGAGGTATCCTTTACACCACAACCAGTCTCACTGCTTTTGGCTTCTTCCCCGCTCCCCACTTACCTCTTTCTCTTTTACTTATTCTCCTCTCCTCGTTGTCCCTTCTTTATTCCCTGTGTGTCTCCTTTTCATTAAATTATCTCCTTTGCAATATGTGTAAACAATTGACGGCCGCACTTAACAATCGCCAGAAGCCAGAGCTAGGGCCTACTTACACAATCCAGCATTTAAAGTGGCAATACTAACAGTACTGCATTACGTACCGAGGCTTTGCCAGTCACGTGCACATGCAACAACACTGAATGGCGACAGGTTTCGCTCCTTTGGTTATCCACAAGCAGACAAGAAACAAAAATGTCTATTGTGCAATAAATGTCCATAACAAAATTCCGCCAAACTGCCATAAAACAATTAAACAAGCATATACCAAACTTCTCGTACGCCCAAGCTGAAACCGGTAGTTACTGACATGCGAATATTTCCACCGCAGAGGAACTGTGCAAGTCGTATCAAGTCTCCTTTACGGGTCTCTTCACAATCACATTGTAATCGAAACAAAAGTCTCACTCAACCAGTAAACTAGAGTCTGAAGACACATCTTGCATGAATATAATTTAATGAGCGCCATGTCACTTGACGAGACATACGAGACTTTTAGCTTTTCCTTTGTAAGAATCTGCGATGGTTCCGAATATAAAGTAATATTATATTGTAACAGATTCATATTCAACATCAGATTCAGTTAGGAGGGAAGTATTGCACAATATTCTGATAGAGTTGGGGATACCCATGGAACTAGTTAGGTTGATTAAAATGCGTTTAAACGAAACGTATAGTAAAGTCCGTGTTGGCAAACATTTGTCTGACAAATTTCCTATCCAGAATGGTCTAAAACAAGGAGATGCTTTAACGCCACTCCTTTTCAACTTTGCTTTAGAATATGCAATTGGGAAGGTACAGCGAAACCAGGTAGGACTGAAATTAAACGGGACACATCAGGTGTTGGTCTACGCCGATGTGAATCTACTAGGTGATAATGTGGATACCATACAGAAAAACACACAAACTTTAATTGACGCAAGTAAAGAGGTTGGTCTAGAAGCAAACACAGAGAAAACTAAGTAGATGTTGCTGTCTCGTCACCAAAATGCAGGGCAAAATCATGACATAAAGATAGGAAACAGATGTTTTGAAAATATGGCACAGTTCAGATATTTGGGGACAACGATAACAGATCGAAACCTGATTCAGGAGGAGATTGAACTCAGATAATGCTTGCTACCATTAAGTCCAAAACCTTTTGTCTTCTCGTCTGTTGTCCAAAAACATAAAAATTAGAATATACAAAACTATAATTTGGCCTGTGGTTCTGTATGGGTGTGAAACTTGGCCTCTGGCATTAAGGGAGGAACATAGACTGAGGGTGTTTGAGAACAGGGTGTTGAGGAGAATATTTGGACCGAAGAGAAATGAAGTGACAGGAGGTTGGAGAAAACTGCATAATGAGGAGCTTCATAACTTGTACTCTTCTCCAAGTATAATTACAATGATCAAGTCAAGGAGGATGAGGTGGGCAGGGCATGTAGCACGAATGGGGGAGACGAGGATATTGGTAGGAAAGCCAGAAAAAAAGAGACGAGTGGGAAGAGCAAGGGGTAGGTGGGTGGACAATATTAAAATGGATCTTAGAGAGATAGGATGGAATGGGATGGATTGGATTGATTTGGTTCAGGATAGGGAACAGTGGAGGGCTCTTGTGAACACGGTAATGAACCTTCGGGGTTCCATAAAATGCTGGGAAATTCTTGAGTAGCTGCAGAATTGGCGGCTCCCCCAGAAGGGCTCAGCTCCATGAGTAAGTATTATTTTTTATTGCTAGTGGGGTGGGACTAAGTCCCTTGTACTGCGGCCACTTCTGGCCTACTGTACCAGCCCCAGATGATAGGTGAGGGTGATTGTGGAGCAATTGGTGGAATGAAGGCTGGGAGAAACCGAAATACTATGAGAAAGCCTGTCCCAGCGCCACTTTGCCCACCACAAATCCCACTTGACCAGACCCCGTGATCGAACCCGGGCCGCCGTGGTGGGAAGCCAGCGACTAATCGCTTGAGCTATGGCGCGGCCTTGAGTGAGTGAGTGAGTGAGTGAGTGAGTGAGTGAGTGAGTGAGTAAGTGAGTGAGTGAGTGAGTGAGTGAGTGAGTGAGTAAGTAAGTAAGTAAGTAAGTAAGTAAGTAACGGACTTGATGAACGCGTTGCCAGGTAACAACTCTGTAAACACAAAAGTATGCTATGACGGCCAAATCAGTAGAGAACTTTCTGTTTGTTCAAGTGTCATGTTGCAATGAAAACACAACATGGAAGCAAACAACGTAAGTATCTACACATAACACGTTCCTGCAATGGAGCTGGGATAGCGTACTCGGTATAGCGACTAGTTAAGGGCTGGACGACCGAGAGGTCGGAGTTCGAGTCCCGGTAGGATCAAGAATTTTCCCTTCTCCACGTCGTCCAGACCGGCTCTGGGCCCCCCCCAGCCTCCTATCCAATGGGTACCGGGGGCCCTTTCCGCATGGTTAAAGCGGCCAGGCCGTAAAGATGACCACTCACCTCCAATTAGTGGCGAGGTCAAGAAAATTTGGACATATACATCCATTTTCCCATACGTCTTCATGGCTTAGTGCCTTAATTAGTTAAGCACAGGGACAACTTTACATTACACGTAGCTGAGTTCTAATGACCTCTAAACTTGAATTAGTTTCAAACGAAGGAGAGGGTACGTAAAACAGTCTCTGTACGGCTTCAATTGATTACTTACTTCAGCAGCAGAACCTGAAGTTTCAATGCGCCTAATAATGGACGCGTTTCTGAGCAATTCAATCCAACCGCCATCCTCGCAATCTAAGATCCATTTCCTTCTGCCTTCCAAGAGCTCTTCCACGCCAACGGCTGTATGCATTCCTTCTTTACCCCACTAGAGCTCACTGCAAGTATCCTGACAATATCAGGTGACCACTAAATGTCGGGGAGTCCCTCGTTATGAAACTTCAGTTACTCACATAAGCATTCGTCCTTCTTAGCACCAAACGTCTTCGTATGCGCTTTCAATTGCGATTAAATCGGCAGGAAACGATTTATTGCAACACAGTACGTCACAAGCGCCCACCAGATGATTTTTTTAATCTCAAGTAACTCCATAATAGTCCATGATCACGTTCAGTCTACTTTAGTACGCCAAGTTGGCTCCACCCCTCTCCCGGCAGGTGAACAAACCGGTCCCAATACTTGTCATGTATCAACAGGACACAAGTCATATATATATTTATCTATTTATGGTTCACTTAATGATGCTGTCAGGAGCTCAGATTATTAGCTTGGAATTATTAGGACGATCAGCGAAAAATGAATTGGAACGAATGCGGAGGGAGGCGGTCGTACTATTCTGCCATCTTCCTGGAGGCCCATGAAAAAAAAAACCTGCCAAAATAAACGGTCTCCGAGCCGAGATCTGAACCGGGACATTCAGAATACAAGGATACTTGGTTCCCAGATACAAGCCCTTGTTCTCGTAAGACGGTTACGGACGACTACTTCAAACTGCAGGTCCGTGTGACTTCTAAATACACAGTGTGTCCAGGTTCTGTTAGGACTGTGTTCATTAAAAATAGAAGGCGTGAATTATTTTCAAAATTTCACTCTTTTTATTCAAAATAGTCTCCTTCAGAATCAATACATATGGTCGATTGAACAGTTTTCGAAAACAGTCACTGTACTCCTTTTGTCGAATCGCATTTAAAACTGCGGTAGATTCCCTTTTGATGTCCTGGATGGTGTCGTGACGGTCTCCTTTCATCGCCAACTTAACTTTTGGGAACAACCAGAAATCTGCTGGAGCCAAATCTGGCGAATAAGGAGGATGATCAAGGACTGTGATCCAATTTCTGGCCAAGAAAACACTCACGATCTTCGATTTGTGGGGTGGGGCATTTTCGTGGAGGAGCGACCAGGAACCTTGCTCTCGATATTCAGATCGAATTCGAAGAACCCTCACCCGCAAACGATTGAGGACTCCGAGATAATAATCAGAATTCACTGTTTGACCTTCTGGCAGAAATTCCTTGTGAATGATTCCTTTGGAATCGAAGAGGACGGTCAGCAATGTCTTTACTCGACTCTTTTGCATGCGCACTTTCATTGGTTTCGGCTTCTTTGGGCTCAACCACGCTGCACTCTGCTGCTTTGAGAGGGCCTCATATTGAAAAAAAAAAAAAAAGTCTCGTTACCAGTAACAACCGATTTTGTAAAGTTTGTATCACTTTGGGCCGACCGTAACATGTCTTTGCAGTGTTCCACTCCGGCATGTTTTTATCGCCTGACAGCGCGTGCAGTACAAACTGCGTACAGACCTTCCGTTTGCCCACATTCTCGGTCAAAATTTGATGCACAGTACTTTTTGGTATTCCCAAAAGCTCCTCGATGAGTCTTGCAGAAACACATCTGTCTGATGCAAGGATTTCGGTCACTTTTTTCACGCTTTCTTCAGTGCGACTTGTTCTCGGCTTTGATGCACGTGGAGCGTCTTCAATGTCCTCCCTGCCGTCACGAAATACAGCATACCATCGAAAAATGTTCGAGCGACTCAAACGATCACTACCGTACACACTTTTCATCATTTCGTATGCTTCTCCGGCTGTTTTGCCTAACTTCAAACAAACTTTGATGTTGGTTCTCTGTTCAACTGCCATTTTCCGACAAGCGTCAGAACACATGATGCAGCGATGCTTGCGCTTTGAAATTATAGACAGCCACAGGTGAAACGTCAAGAATCTTAACGCCACAACTCGCCAGCATATGGCAATAGAGGGCAAAATTAAAAAAAAAGAAAAAAGTCCTAACGGATCCTGGACACACCGTGCAATTATGTACCGTCCTTATCAGGTACGTTTACTAGTTCAGAGTTCCTTCGAGGCACTTCCCTCATTTCGCGGGGAAAGACACGCTTCCGGCGTACTATTCGTATCTCCGTCAGTTTGATCCCAAACAACTTTTAAATAAAACAGTATTTTTTTATAAAAACCGGTACGAACACCATGCAACTAGGTACTTTTTACTTAAGTCATGACAGGCGTGTAAACTTCCAGATGGAAGCAAGCTATAGGGGTCCTGAGATATAGTGCAGTAACAGATCTTCGAAAAATATGCACCTTTTATCACGGTACCTTTATGTACACTGCAAATAAACACCATTAAGGCACGCAAAATATACTATATACACCTGTTTGATAACAATATGATCAAATCAAAGAAGATGCGATGAGGTCAGGTAGCACACATGGGACAGAAGAGCGGGTACATGCCAAGTTTTGGTCGAAAGACCCGATGGAACGAAACCACGCGGAATATCCAGAAATATATGGAAAAACAAAATTCTGACGGGTCTAAAGGAAATACGATGTGAGGGTGTGAACTGGGTTCACCTGGTTCAGGATTTGAACCCGTGACGGGTCAGATAGAAATTGACTTACTGGAATATTTTCTATCGATTTCTTCGCACATATTCTAATTTCTACATATGCTAAAGAAAGAAATGCACGCAGTATTCTTCTACTGGTTAACGCAGAGCACATCATTCGTGACAGCAGCCCCTGCACAGTCAAGTCTTGTAAAGTCCCAGTATAAGGCCGCGCCATAGCTCAAGCGGTTACTAGCTGGCTTCCCAACGCGGCGGCCCGGGTTCGATCCCGGGTCTGGTCAAGTGGGATTTGTGATGGACTAAGTGGCGCTGGGGCAGGTTTTCTCCGAGTACTTCGGTTTCCCCTGCCAATCTTCATTCCACCAATTGCTCCACAATCACCCTCACCTATCATCTGGGGCTGGTACAAGAGGCCAGAAGTGGCCGCAGTACAAGGGACTTAGACCCACCCCACTAGCAATAAAAAAAAAGGTTTCAGACAAACTCTTGTTTAAGCTTGGAGTCCAACACTCACTTGTAGTGCTGAGGAAATTCGTGAAAAGCACACTCAATAACAGGCTTCCTCCTGAAGTGGGCCAGTATAACGAATACCAACTTGAAGAAGTAGCATGTACTCCACGACATTCGGTCGCATTATGTCTGACGCGACTTCGGCAACGGCTCAGGTTCATTGCGACAAGCGCAGTTACAAGATCGACCATTGGTTTTGCGTAATGTTATAGTGTCGAAATTCCTGGCACTGGAATTAATTGGCTGATTCTCCTTGCCTCTTATGATAATCAACTTTCGCCAGTTTAACAGTCGGCAAAGGAACAAACGCTGCAACTTCTGAAAAGGGAAATACTGGAAACCCACAACAACCAACTACGATTTGGAATGCATGGTTAGAGTCCCCAGCCACAATAAGCCTCAGGGGCACATCCTACGGGGCCTAAATTCTATCTTCACCAATCAAAGTAACAACTACTCCATGCACAGAATGTTCATTTTCTGATTGAGAAAGTGAATGCGATTTGCAGCACACCTGTTATACCGCATACGAATAAGTACTATCAGATACATTATGAAGTGAACCTGAGTACACACCTTCATCCATTGCAGGGAAATCTACTTCGCGGCCCTGCAAGGAATTTCCGCTATACAATCTTTCACGAGTTAAAGCATTCGCCATATGTGGTATGCAAGCGACCCACCTTTACGTGACCGACATTATACACAACCGCATCTGACAGCAAACGTTTGCGAACATCCACTAGCTCTTCCTGGCGAGCAGTTTCAAATCGCAACTTTCGCCTTTCCCACCCTACATTTTCCGAGAACACAGAGCCGTGAAGCTGATCCGATGTCTAGGATGTGCGGAACCATACCTCCATTCCCTACACGCCTCCACAGAATCGCGTCTTTACTGCATCTCGATTTTCAAACGTACCCATATACAGTGTTCAATCAAGGAGGAAACTTCGCAACACTGTTGACCGGGCCCAATATTCTTCACATATTGTTGCTGTAACTGTACCTGTAATGGCGCGCGTTCATCAGCGCTAATGACTCATTCTGCTATCAGCAGTTACAGTAGCAAACTGTGAGGAACATTCGGCAGGGTCTTTCCTCCTTAACTGAACGCACTGTATAAGAGCATCTCATTCAAATTCGGGTCTACTCAGCATTCGGTTATTAACACTAAACAAACAATTAAAATTATCACCAATTTTACCTATGCCAATCATATCTGTGGATGTAAAATAATGCCAAACGAATTTAGGCACATTCGTACTTCATAAGGAGCTGTGAGTTGCATGCTTGGTCTAAACCAGGCATGTCCAACGCGTCGATCGCGGGACGATTTTTGGTCTATCTCATAGGCCTATAAGGAAAAGCATGTAAATTTACTTGTAATGATTATATTCAGATTTGAAGGAAAAATGCGTATTAAATTAAGCTGTACTTTCAATGTATGTTGCTTTTACAACAAATATCATGTGTCGTGTTATTTTTGCTTAAAGCGAGGTATGAACATAGGAGAGGCTGGTAGATCACGGGCAGTTTTGACACTAAAAAGTCCATCACAACCTGTTTGAGGTTGGACATGCCTGGTCTAAACTATTCACTGGCTACCTCTTGCCTGCGGGCCACACACTTCTTCCAATGAACCCAATCCGGCGGATTAATTTCTGCCGATTGTGCGATAAACATGTTTCTGTCAATCGAATGCCCTTCTCAGCGTTACACGCTATCAGTCACACCCAACAGTACTAACAGTGCTGTAAATGGGGTTCAGTGGAAGACATCGATCCCTCGAACAGGGTTATGTTCTCGGAAACAGATGGACAGCAGACCATAAGCTACGAAAATATTCTTGACGAAACGATACTGATTACTCGACATGGCAGCACCGAGCAGTAGGAGCACAGATTTCATCGCCAGACAGAACTGCGGGAGGGCATCCATACTGAGATTTCAGCTGTCTCCCCTCCTCGTGCTCAACAAATAGGGATGAAGATTCATTCCAGGGGGGGTTTGATGGTTTCACTGATTTCGGTGGTCTGATCTGTTGCTCAATTAAGGAAATGTGACCTTCATTTTGTGACCGCTACTTCGTCTTGAGCACTCAACAAAAATTCCCCTAGATCAGAGGTGCACGCACGCACGGCCCAACAAGTATTCCATCCGCTCAACGGCTATATTAAGGGATTATTAACATGGCCCTTTTATGGGTCTTACTTTATTATAACAAGTCTAGTAGAGAAAGTGCCGTACTCACTGGATTTAACCACGAAAATACGAAACTTCTCCATGCGAAATGCATGTTCAACTTTTCTATTGTGGGGTAAACTGACTGACTTCATGGAGCTGAGACATTCTTGAGAAGCCGCCAATTGTGCAGCTACACAAGAACCTCCCAACATTTTGTGGAACCTGAATGTTAATTACCGTGTTCACAAGAGCCCTTCACTGGTCCTTATCCTGAGCCAGATCAATCCAGACCATACTACTCCCTCCTATCTCTCTAAAACCAATTTTAATATTATCCACCCACCTGCGTCTTGGTCTTCCTAGAGGTCTCTTTCCTTCTGGCTTTCACACCAATTCGTATCCTATACGCATTCCTCTCCTCCCCATTCGTACTAGATGCCCTGCCCATCTCACCCTCCTTGACTTAATCATTCCCATTATAATTGACGAAGAGTACAAGTTATGAAGCCCCTCATCGTGCAGTTGCCCGAACACTGGAGTCATGGATTCAAATCAGAGTGGATGCATGCGTGTTGTTTCTATTTATCCTTACACGACGTCGATGTGAAAGGACGAGGCCGTAGCCTACTTGCAGGCACCGTCCCTGCATTTGCTTGGAAGAGCCGAGGAAAGCTATGAAAAACCTCAATCAAGATATCCGGTGTTCGGACCGAGATTTCAACCCAGGACCTCCTGAATACGAAACAGGGATGCTAACCACTCGGCAGCGATTTTTGTTCAACATGAACCGCTGTCCGCGTTTTTGCGAGTTATGTTGCCCCGTGTAGGATGCCGCCTTGAAAATAGCTGCTTTCCTGTCGTCTGAACGGGAGAGGTCAGATGGTCTCATAACGGACGCTTAAGAAGAGCGTAATACAAAAATCACATCCCACTGTAGAGTTCCATCTTCTGGGACATAACGCCGTGTAGTCCACTGAAAGTTAACCGACGTTGTGCCAGCTACCTGCTTCATACTGATTTCTTGCTTGTCTCCTTCTTCGTGCCTGAAGATGGAGCCGAGATGTTCCTCAGAAATTTTGCCTTTCAACGGAATTCACGACGTTATATCGCAGACAACAGAAATCTTCGTAACCACTGCTGTGAGAACCTCAAGTTCTACTTCCATCCCTCTGAACCAGAACGTCCTACGAACGATACACGGTCTGCAAGCATGTTGCAAGGCACGACAGGAATATATCAATGTTCCACGCTACCTCCAGATATGGACCGACTGCTGTTACATAACGTGGGTAGTCTTCGGTGGGCTGAATTTATCAGAAATTCTTTAAGCATCCCACGTGCTCCGGAATGACCTACTACTGGCGAAACAGGTACGCAACTTGCATGTGTGGTACTGTGCATGTGTGCGAGGTAATGTCTGCACCAGAGTCACACGCCTCAAGAACTTTCACCATCAACTTCCTCTTTGAAAATTTCATTTCCAAGCTAACCGTATTATAGGCACTAAGTAGATATACGCAGCAGAGGCGTGACTTTCGCGCAAACACAAAACACAACTGCGTTTCTTCTAAGTTATATATTTTAACATGTTGCGCGACTGAGAACCCCCCTCCTCTCCACGGTAACGTAGCGCTCCCCGCCACTCCCCTCCGCGGGGANTCGCTGTTTATTGTGAGAACCATATGAAACGCACAAAATTCGCCCTGCTGGCGGAATGCATGACTTTTAGTATGCTGAAGCTGGTAGTGCACACAGAACCACTTGGTTTTAAGGCGTCAAATGCACTGTTACATCTGTTTGTTGATCACTTTCCTTATAACTGCAACTCTGTAGCAGAAAAGGGAGAGTATACAGATACTCCTGGCAGCCGGGATGGCTCAGTCGTTACCACGAATAGGCTATGGGCTGGGCGACAGAGGAATGGGTGTTCGATTCCCGGCTGGGGAACAGATTTTTCTATTACCGTTCAGTCTCAACCTCCTATATAGTGGGTTCAGGGGGCTGTTTCCCAAGGTGTAAAGTGGCAGGGAAGTGAAGGTAACTCACCTCCACCTGGTACAAAGTTTAAGAATGGCGGAGCTATATCTCCACTTCGCCATGGGTCTTCATGGTATGATGCGTATTAATTAAGCTCAAGGAGAACTTTGCCTTTTTTTACACGTAGACCTTTGCCCCAGTCTCCGATCTGCGCTATTTGTGATGCAAGCCGACTTAATTCACAGAAACGTCCACTACTTCCGCGCAGAGGCCCCGAATTTTTTTTCCCTTGGCACTACAGCCCCAGTGGGCCTAGGCCTACCTCCATGAACTTTTCCGTTCACTTCGGTTTTTCCAGATCTTACACATTCGGTAGGTCGAATCCACGATCCCGGTTTCCAAGCGAGCGAAGACAGTATATGCCTTAGACCGCTCGGCTACCGTGACCGGCAGAGGCCCCGAATACAATGGCGAATTCTACACCACGCACCTCACTCAGACTCTCCATCTCCATAAGTAACATTCCTCGGATCTCCAACTGTCATTCGGCGACGCTGTCAGCATCAACACTACATAGCGTCGATGACAGGAACATTACTGAACATGAAGGGGTTGGTGCAATGAGAACTGGCAGAGGAAACCGAAGCACTCGGAGAAAACAGCTCCGGTGCCACTTCGTTCACAACAAAACACGCATGACCTGACCTGGAATCGAATCCGTACCGCCACGGTGGGAAGTGGGAGACAGTCTGAGCGCACGGCCCCGTGACGTAAATCTGTTGCTTGCCAACATTATAACAAAGAGTCTAAACAGCATCCTTTAATGGCAGTATAACAACTTCTACATAATATTACTGAAATTCGTTTTCTGTCATAACAATATTCCTAATGACGAACGTTACCAATAACTAATGGCCGCTTAAGAACGTAACCGAAACCCTAAAATTAACGAAAGAAGAACCCGCCGAATTACGAATCTCCGCATTGTGCTGCACTTCCCGTGAACTCAAATCCAATGAAGGCTTCGTTTACATATGGGTTGCCAGTCCCTAACCATATTCACCATCACCATATGGTTTCGAAAAAAAAATTCAAGCTACTATGTATTCCAATCTAAAACGTGACTTCCTACCCTCAGACGAGCAGAAACCAGGGTAAAAAAGGCCTGGTGGCAAAAACCACAACACAAAACATACACTTCGCCTAAAATATCTGAGCATGAGAAGCTCTGCGTTAAACGAGCTCCCCACTATCATCATCATCATCATCATCATCCGTGTCGGTAACCATCAGAGCTGCAATTTGTTATATGTTCTGTGCACACTGCGGCAGCCAGGGCGCCGGTACAATGCCTTTTAATCGGTCCGTGAAACGAAGAAGTTTATAAGACAGTGGGATTCGAGAGAATCATAGCGATGTGCATACAATTACTTGCATGCTTCCAGGAATCAGACTGCAGGCTGCTCAAGATGGTATGGAGGGCAACGAACAAAGGAATCTGACCCTTACAGGCGAAGTTTTACAGAAACATATTTCTACACAGCTTGACGCCAAAGTTCCTATAACTGGATACCGCCTCCCACATCACAACACGCCCCTGACTTGTTCCCGCAGTGATTGACGGGGCTAGCCATCAATGTCTGTGCCGAACCCTGCATGAGACAGAACAATGCAAAAGTTAGCTCCGTCCTAGGTCAAATTCTCACACTGCAATCTGCTTTCAGCAGGGTTTCCCAAAGTTCTAGAGTACAGCTTCACCACACAGCATTTTATGAAGCAAAACAGGAACTGAAAGCGAGATTAGCCATTCTCAATATATTGCCTAAACTGCAACAACGCTTACACATAGAATGCAGCCGGCTCTGAACTCTCCAAAGAGCATAACACAACAATTCTGCACATCACTGCAACAAAAGCACGCACCTTCCGTCAGCAGTGTCGCCCTAATGCGGACCTGCAGGTATTACAACAATTAGTACTGCATTTGTAACGCATGCGTCCGAAACATGTTGCCACAAAAGATGCAGCAACCGTCACCATAACTGTTCACGCTTCCGTTGCCTTCGATTTCCGTAAAATATCATTTAACAGCAAGCTAGATACCATTCAAGGGCATCTCCATACAAAACTTGAAATCCTACGTTCAACGGCGCTAGTTCACAAGCTCGCACAACGGCCATGTTGGAACCGGTAATGATCATACAGGTTTAAAGAAAATCGGTCACTTAGTGTCTGTGATATTTATGTTTGTAGCTGCATGCCAGCATAGACGGAAACACACTCGCAGTTCACTTCACTAACTGGGTTTCAACCAAAATGGCGAAGCTCTAGAAAATCATACTAGTAGTTATAAAAGAATTAGCTGACTGCACACCGGCATCGAGGTGTACAAAGAAATGGGGGGGGGGGTTCGGCGAAGTTTACTTCAGTCGCAACTTCACGAAAATAAAATGAATATATTACTTCATTCTCGAACTAGCAGACCAACACCTTATTCCAACTGTAAATAAAATCAGTGAAGCATTGTCAAATGCGTCCTTTGCTATTTTGTATGTCTCTTGGTCATCATGTACATACAAATTTGTTGCAAAGTTAATCACACTACGGGTATGACTCTGCAAAATCAGCTTTACTTTTCTTCGTATTTCGTTAAGAAACTGAAAATTGTTTAGATGAAAGTTCAAGGTTTTAATAAGACTTACATTCCAAGTTACGTATGATAAGCCTCTTTTCAGAAACAATGAGCAACATAGCTCAATTTCAGCTTCGTGTAAAGCACCAACATTAAATTCGTCGGGCAATATATAGCGAGCACCAGACAGCCGGAGCAGCTCAGTCGGTATTGCGACGGGCTATGGGCTGGACGCCCAGGGTTCGATCCCGAAAGGGACAAGAGACTTTTTCTCTACACCACGGCGCCCAGGCCGGTTCGTATCCAATGGGTATCAGGGGCTCTTTCCCCGGGGGTAAAGAGGCCGCGGCGTGAAGCTGACCACTCACATCTATCTAACGCTAAGGTCAAGAATGGTGGAACTACGAGTATAGCTCCACTCTTTCATGTCTTCATGGCGTGCTGCTTAATTAATGAAGCACAAGGAAAACGTTACATTTACTTGTATTACACCAATTCGAAATTTAAATGAAATCGGCAGAGTAGTTTTCGAGATTAAAAATGAAGCTGGTTACGACTTACTGTGAAATAATTTAAATCTGTGTATAGAAAACCGAGATTAACGGTCGTGGGGATCCGCTGCACTGACCACGTGACACCCTCTGTCCGCTAAAGTTGGCACTAACTTCGCCGACAAGCGGCGGTCACTCGCTCGGTATAGTTCGCTTGCGGACTACAGGTCACGGAGTTTGTAAAGAAAGCCCAAGGTAGGCTACCGAAGAATCCTGCTGTCACTTCTTCAGTTGTTACACTTTGGCTGCACAGAAAATATACTACGCAGGCCTTCAGTACCTTCTTTCTCCAGGATTTACGACATATTTAACGAGACCAATGCTATGACAGCGTAAATGAAAGGTTAGGCGACAATACAACTTCACTGGAGGCAAAATGATCAGATTAAATGAGTATCTCTTTATTAATGGTTCAAATGTGCCATAACGAATGGCACGTCAAACATTAAAATGCAAACCTGAGTATCAGGTACAAAAACTTAACAAGATGGATTACCGCCTCTAGGTGTCCGAGCACACCTCTTCTGTCCTAATGTACTATTAATGGTAGCCACTGCACTACTACTGTCCCCTGCTTAGGAGTCCGCAGGCTACCCGCACGTCCGAAATGTTGGGCAAACTGTCTTCAGCTATTCTACACTTTTTGCAGTTACTTTAGTTTCTACAGAGGCGTTTCGGCTCCAGGGGCGTTATCAGTGCTCACGTATCAGCCGCTATCAGTCATCGCCTCAACAATTTATACGTATATACATTCACTGCTACAAGCTGCACAAAAAGAAACTGATCTCCGTGCTATTCTACGCGCTAACCCCAAATCTCAGAATTTTAAACAGATATTACAAAAAGCTGCTTCGTCATTTATAACGGATCACAGCTTAATTACTTCCGTCGTAATGTGGCATGTGAGGTTTTCAAGGCGGCGTGCAGTGACATCCACTCCCCTAAACGCCTGCATGGGGTAGTGCTTAATTAGTTAAGCACAAGGACAACTTTACCTTTTACTTTTATGTATCTGTCAATAAGTATTAGCCACAATTAATTTGGCGTACGTTTAGAATAAATGAATTAGGAGTGAGAAGATGGTAATGTACGGCAGAAATATGTAGCAAATGAGTGAATTATTAATGTAACTTTATGCATGGTGAATTTTAAATAACATTACCACCGCTGTATGCGACTGATATTTATGTACTAAGTGTGGAAATTCAACCAACAAACTTTAATTCATACTGCAACCCCCCCCCCTTATCCTTTTCACGTCTTTACCTCGTTCTTTTATCTCCGTTTAAACAGTATGTACGATACTCGTCACAGTTTCAAACAAAGAGCCGTCACCTGTACACGTACGAGATAATTACTACGGCGTGGGAACGACATAACGTACACACATATCAGATAACGCATATACATAGTCACGAACGTCTCTTATATACATACTGTCACGTGACAGAGTGACACTTTAACACACAGTTCGCGACTACTCTTTACAAATCACTGTCACACTAAGACTAGCATTCTCAGTCACGGTCTTCGCTGCGGTTCTCTTTAACGTCTTCCAACGGCGAGCGATCCTCTGCTCCTGGGCTCGCGCCCTCGCAGGCTGGCAGCCATCTCACACAAAAGTCGTACTCTTCTAACTCCCGGCTCTCTCTCTCTCTCTCTTCAGTTATGTCACGAGTGTAATTAACATAAAACCACAAAAGAAATACTTCAATTCGTCGCAGAATTACACACACAGAATGTCAAGGTTAGGAATGCGTGGATCTTTTGCTCCACTTACTTTATAAGCCTTTATATGGCGCTTTTATTAGGCACACGGACATCATTACATTTATTTTTATAGTGAAAATGAACTTAGCACGTAATTTATTTGCATGTTTCATTTTGCTACTGCAGTGCCCAGGGTTCTCCACCAATATCGAAACATGTTGGCTTCCAGCCACGGGAACGACTCTTGAGAGGCGTAACAGGTTTACGTTTCCCCTCTTACGTAAAAATGACACGCAGATTACTCAGTGTCATCGCGTGTGACCCCATTACGTACAGTTCACCTTGCACAGCTCCGGTGCGAGGCCGTATGGCCCATTTGGATGTTATACAGACTGGCCATAACAAGCAGTCATGAAGTCATCACCAAGCTTAACAGAGATGTTTACTGTCTGGGTTTATACGTGCCGAGGACTTCAGCGCTGAAGTCCGAAATGCAGGTAAATCACAACAGAGGTCTTAATGTTCTATTCTAACAAGTTAAAGTATAAATTCTAAAACAAACAAAATCTCTTCGTTTCAGGACCTCGTAACAAGAGGGATTCGCGCTCCACAGTACTATGGGTTTTTAATGTTTTATTTAAGCGCAGTCGGAATAACGACTGGCTAAGTACTGGACGACCGAGGGGTCGGAGTTCGTGTCTCAATAGGGTCAGAGTTTTTTCTTCTCCACGTCGCCCAGACCGGCTCTAGGACTCATCCAGCTTCCTGTCCAGTGGGTACCGGGGGTAAACTGGCAGGAGCGTGAAGCTGACCACTCACCTCCAACTAGCGCTGAGGTTAAGAAAATGTTGATCTATACATTCACTCCCACATACGTCTTCATGGCGTAGTGCTTAATTACGTAGTTAAGCACAGAGAAAACTTTATTTATTTATTCATGTTTATTCATATGTGCTTCGGTTACTTGACGAAGCTCCCAAGGGCAAGGATTATAATGTCGAACGATTCTTTGATTAGTAAATAATAAATTGGAAGGGATGCGAAAGAGAAAGGTACTGGCTTAATTTCAGACATACCCTAGAATTTTCTTGGCGGGGCAAAGGAAAATTTTGTCGGATTACCTGCACCCCGGGCCAACATTTAATCCCTAGGCCTGCTCAATACAAAGCAGGAGTGCCAACCACTCGGCCACGACGTTCGATGGGTTCAGATAATAAGGGTGTGGTCAGTTCGGAAATAAATCATGTCTGAAGCCCTTCGTCTGCGAGAACAACACGAGACTTTCTATGAAAACGCTGCCCGCTGGCCCTACAGAGCGGAACTTGAACCCTCATAATTAAGTTAATAACAAAAAAAGATAATTCTGGCGGCCAGCTATACATGTTTGCGCCACATCAGATATTGCTAATGACCTACTACAGCACGACAGTTTATTGCTAACATTACATCATTCGTACAACGCAGTGATATGTTTACACAACTTGTCAATATAATAATTTGCAACATCTTAATTTAAGACGATAGTTTCGGATGGGAGGGTCGTGAAAGGCCCCTTCAGCCTCATGTGATTCGCTGTGAAAAAAAAAACGGTTACGAACCTCGGTCTAGCTGGGCATTTCCGTGGCATATCGCCCACCGCTTTCTAGTCCAGTCCAGCAATTGCTACCAGACCTCGCCAGCACACTGGTTCTTGGGTTCGAGCCCCGTCGGGACCCATGACCTAATTTATGTTCGTCCCAAGACCCTTTATATGTTTGGAAATGTTGTCTCTTTTTCTACGAGAGGAGGGGTTTCTCTTTCAGAGTAGCCGCCACATATTTTGGTTGCACAGCAGTTTCGCAACAGTGTACCCGCACTTACGGGCACCATACACGTTTTGTCACTTTAGGACAATTCTGCAGCAGAGTACGCCTTAACTTATGCAACTACGCTCTGAAACTGCAATCAGCTGAACGGTCGTAGGCCTGACCACCGCCAACTTCAAGCCTCTTGTTTCCTATGCATGGCTTCTCCTTGGACGACTTACGCGTTTCCTGCATAATTTTTATGTAATCGTACATGTAATGAATTTTGAGATCTATGCGCATTTCGTGGACAGGTGTGTGTGAACAATTTAAAAGCAACGTACATATAGTTTCTTCAGAAAAAAATACAGAAAATTAGTGAGAAAGTTACGCTTGTTTTCCTTCTCATGGGGTCTTAATTGTCAGGGTTGTGGTTGCAAGAAAACTGTCTTCTACAGAGAGTTTATTCCTGTGGTTAGTTTCTACTTGAAATAAACCTGAAAAATCTGCTTCCCGCACTCGTAGGAACCTGGGATGGGTGGGAACAAGAATTTCCAAGACCATGCTTGAAATGTTGGCAATTCTACAAGGCTCGGAGCTCACAACTGAATTACTGAGAGGTTACTTCAGCCCGTAACTACAGTGCTACATGTGTTACGTAAGTGGGCTTACGCTTTCGGGTTGGCTTGTCATCCCAGTCCCATCTGAAGAAAAACGAAGTCGGTGGCCCGAGAACGTAACTGTGCGTAGGGGAACTGTGACTGGCGTTACGCAAGTTCCCTCTACAAACTCTCTCTGGGTCGCCTGCAAATGCTTACTAAATATCACACGATAGTCACGCTCGGGTCGCTGATAGTGTAAAGGGCATCAATTACAGCATACGTATTTTTAGCGCAAGAATACGGATACAGAAATGCATACTGCACTGCAACTATAAAGGCATATATACAAATAAAATTAAATTAAACAATAAATATACTTTGTAAGATTTGAGGCTTTCACGGCGGTGACTATGAAGAAAGCAGTCTTCTGGGATTTGGCACCGTGTATATGTGGTGTTAACCGACGTTTCGGAGGAACGTATCGCCTCCATCTTCAGGGTA
>NW_019739946.1:437196-463987 GCF_002891405.2 Cryptotermes secundus
TTTTGTGAGGAATTTGATGTTAGCACGTTGTTCTGCATTAGCACTCAGCATTATTCCGACGGAGCTCAGAAACACGATCCGCTTCTAACAATGGTCGCGGCCAGACTAACCGATGCACGTGAATGAAACTTTGTGTGACGGTAGAGGGAAGTCCAAGGGTCAATGCCCTACCCTCCTCTTCGTCAATGACGTGGCCGGAAATGAGTCATAAAAGTAATCCGGGTTCTTTATTGCCACACCTTGTACTCCGGCGCGTAAGGCTGACTACCTTCGCCTCAATCAGACGCACCGTTTGTCGGTCAAAGGACGTGAACTACGGAACGTAGCAAAAACAACTACTACTAAGTGGGAAGCAACATCAATCAAGCATACATAATATAGGTTGTTTCGCTATTAAATCCACCATACCAGCCAACGCCCGTGCAGCTTAAAATTAAAGCGCTATCCAATTTACACGATTAGTAATTTGCATGGCAACTGCCATCCATCACTCGTCGTTTAACGTTGTGCTATACCGCCTGTTACAAAGATGCAATCCAATAACACGACGATGTTATGATATTAACAACATTACGCTCCTTTATCACATATGGTATTGAAAATATTATAACTCCATGGAGCAGGCGCCAACACTCGCTCAGCTGGTCAATAAATACCCCACCTTTTATTAACCCGAAGGTTCACTCTCGTATTCACAAGAGGCAGCCACTAGGCCCTCTCCTGGCTAATGAATCCAGTCCACAACCTCCAACCCTCTTTTCCTCGGATCCGTTTTAATATCCTCCCATCTACAGGCAGGCAGGTCTAACAAGTGGTCTCTTCTCTACAGGATTTCCGACTAAAATTCTGTATGAAACTATTACCCTTCCTCTCCGGTCCAAATAGTCCCCTGACGATCCTATTTTAAGCCCGCTCGATCTTTGTTCTTCCTTTAATGTGAGGCACCAGTTTCACACAAGCAAAACAATGCGTAAAATTGTTATTTTCTCTATTTTAATATTGTCACGTGCAAGAGGTAGCGTCACTAATAATAATGGGTTCTGGATTCGATGATTGGATTTACTGGCACTTCTTTACAATTACAGTCAATTACAACAGCCCACATAATTTACTCCTACTGAATGAATCCTGTCTGTTTGTTATTCTGTTTGTTGTCACGGGACTGCCTTTGTCAATATTCGTTGTCGCGGAAACAGGTGTTTGCGTGCCATTGCCTAGCATTTTACCTTCCACTTCTGCTGCTATTCCGGCTTCTAGGCTGTTTACCGAGCCGCTGCCTAGCAATGGATTACTGCGTCACAATATCTAAATTTGTACATAGGAGACAACACGAAAGATTGTGAGCTGCATGGTAACAAGAATACCCTGAATTTAATTCGGTATCAATTTCTTCCTGAATACAATACTGGCTTCCTACTGTCGAATCGAAATATCCGAAGTCTGCCATGTTTTTGAAGCATTTACTTCCGGTCCGTAGGTTCAACTGCCGATCACAGTGGCCGCACGGTCTAAAGCATGAAATGTCTTAGCCTACTTAAATAATTGTATCGTGGGTTCGAATCCCACTCAAGACAGGATGTCTGCATTTTTCTGTTTGTGTTGTCCTGTGTAGGTAGAGACCTTGCAACGGAAGTCCTACCAACTGTCTATAGGATTCATAATTTCAGAATTAATTCTCCATGGGAACAGGCCAAAGAGCCCTAATCTGTCAAGGTATATGATAATGCTATGAAACTGCCCTGCATCCTAACGAGACATGAACACGCACTGAGTCACGTCTATATTTAGGCCTATTTACATGCGAACGGCCTTATTAGCGTCTAATACACCTTCTATTGTTTTCTTTATGGCACGTGTGCGTATGACCAACAAATCACCATCAGTTTACAGCAGAAGCTGGAGTGTACCATTCAATTCCAAGACCTCCCGGCTCTCTTGCGTCTTCCTAATGGCGTATTAGTAAGGCAAAGATCAAATGGGGTGGTGAAAAGGCTTATTACCAGACATTTCCAAATAGGAACTGCATCATACAGTACATATGTTTACCTTCAAGGACACCGAGGTTTCAGTTTGCTTAGTTTCGTGAAGTTACCAAATTGCTGTACAATGCTCCTTCCCTCAGCCAATCATATGCTGATGCACTCGCTCTTCACCAGGATCTAACGAAGTGCTATCGAACTGATGACGATTCTCAAGAGGTTTGCGGAAACTGAATGGGAACTGCCCACTGTTCCAAAGCGTAATGCAGGGCCTGTATCAAATTTACGCGTCTGTAACTAACGCTGATGGTAACAGGTAAAGTTTCTCCTGTGCTTCATTAGTTATGCAATATGCCATGAAGACAAACAGGGGAGTGGAGGTATAGCTCCACCATTGACTTCGGCACTAGATGGAGGAGAGTGGTCAGCTTCACGCCCCTGCCGCTTCACCACCGGGGAAAGAGTTCTCGGTACCCATTGGATAGGAGGTGGGTTGGCCACAGAGCCGGTCCAGACGTTGTGGGGAATCGAAAGCAGGCCGTCCAGCCCGTAGCCATTTTGATGGTGTTCGTTTTTATGTTTTTTTTTCCTGTAATTATTACAAGACCGTAAGTCCACTGCCATACATTATAAATCTGTGCTCTTGGCGCTGCTGCTCACTGGGCCTCCTGGTAAATGTAAACCGATGACGGCGGACGGCATTTTGAACAGACTCAACAGAAATGCTGCAACCCCGTTTCTTCTTGCTTACATGTTAACGTCGAGCCATTAGAACGGTACAGGTGTATTTCTGATTTGTTAAAGTTACACATTAACAGCGGAGCCCTGATAACGCAGTCGATATAGCGACTGGTTATGGGCTGGACGACCGAGAAGTCGGAGTTCGAGTCCCGGTAGGGTGAAGAATTTTCTCGTCTCCACGTAATCCACACCGGCTTTAGGGTCCACACAACCTCCTATCCAATGGCTACCGGAAGCTCTTTCCCCGCGGGTCAAGCGGCCGGGGCGTGAAGCTGACCACTCACCTCCAACCAGTGCCTAAGTCAATGATGGAGCTCTACCTCCACTCCCTCGTTTGTCTTCATGGCGTAATGTTTAATTAGTTAAGAAGAGGAACTATACCTTTTTTACCTTTACACATTAACAGGACTATGAACCTAGTAGATTTCCGTAAAGGCAACACATTACACTTAGGGATATATTCAAGAGATCCCCAATTCGAAGCCCAAACACGTTATACCATCTATCCTGACAGGCGTTTTCAGGTTTCCCTCAACGTCTCCAGGGGAATGCCAGGATAGTTCTTTCAAATAAGTCACTGGCGCCCCCTTCCGAATTCCTATCTACGTCCTACTGCTCATTCATAATGATCTCTCTACATCATTCAGAGCTATATATTATATGCAGCAGAAACGACGTCGATAAATAAATTAAGAATCAAACGGTTTTCAAATTAACCAACTGCAGCCATTCCGAAAAGCTGCAATCCAAAGCGAAGCCATAAAAGGCTACTGGCGGGTTAGTATACGCCAACGGCTGAAACCTCACCTTGGACGTAAGTTTCGTAATGAGAATGACGTCATATATTTCCTGGAGGCACATTCAAGAAAAACAAGGCAGCAGAATTACATGAAGCGAAGCCTCACACACAAATACACGTACGAAACCCACAGAAGAGTCTATGCTGGGCTAGCGGATCCACAATTCTGGCCTGATATTACCAAACGAATGCAGCACGAGGAGACAAGAAACACTCACCCTAGCCCAACAGCTCTGTTCCAACTTTTCTGATCAGGCATATGTCACTGATGTACGTACACTTTAAAATGTGTATTTGTTACTAAATGCAACTGCTTTAAACCTTCACAGATCACCCTACATATTTGGCGCTCTCAGTGGCAACGCTGGACTGAGTACTAAGATGTCATACACGACGTATCAGAAAGCGTCTGTTATCAAATCGGACACTTTGCATGTTAATGTAAACATCCTAGTGGGCATGCGCTTCGTTGCGGAACCATGTGACTCACGGCATCCGGAGTGTTCCCCCGAAGCGCTCCGTACTCACTCGCAAAAGTGTAACGTCTCGTATTCCATCTTCTGCCAATGGCTGACGAACTGTAATTTTATGGAAAGGACGACAAATTTTCCACGGAGTGCTGGCCCAGACGCCAATCTGTTGTGCTTAACATCACGGGGTTTTTCTTGTTATGGCCTCCCGTGCTGACAGACACGCTACGTTTATACAATCATGTACACTTCCTGTTTCTTCAAGGTGTTTAACAATCCGGAAGATAGTGTTTCTCGATAATGCAACACGAACAGAGAACCATCGCCAATACCGGCTCTCCGCAGCAACACAAGAACACCAGAAAAATAACAGGTTCTAACAACAACTTTCTGATCCCCCGTACAGGACGCCATCTTCTTACTCGGTTCAGCACTGCCAAAGGCAGCAAACAAATGTCCCAAGTGTGCAGTTATGATGTGTGAAAGATTCATCTAACTGCGTTCACTAACAAAGAAGTTATGCAAATCTTAAAGTGCCAGATAATGAAAAATAAACAGTATCTATAGTCAGCAGACAACTTAGAAATGCACAACGAGAACTAATCTACGTAGTGAGACATAAAAAGTCGGTATTTGTTTCGCATAAAAAAAACATTCTTTTTCAAAATAAACAGCAATGGGTCAGGAAAATGCAGATAAGATCTAAATATTCGGCAGGCTGTAAAGGAGCCTAGCATTTAAAGCAATTCATTAAATACAAGGCACAAACATTAGATTCCCATTAACTTCTTCCAAACCATTAAACACCATGCGGATAACAATTAAATAAGAGAGGAACCAATCAATTGCTGGACGTGAATCAACTGAGGACAGTCCATTTCTCTGGCGGTTAATTACCTTAACGCTTTACACAGGTAAAGCGAAATGAAAGTTGGAGACTCTAAGCCTCGAGTATTTCCTCAAACAGAAACACAAACCTGATTTCTGAGAAACACCATTTCCCTTATGAACAAATATTCTTGAACAAACCGCCGACCGCACCCGACAGATAATGCCTATAAGTGGGTATACTACAAACGGAGTTGTTGATCAATGCGCACTCTTTTGAGTTCTCAAAGAATGTGGAAGTGCAGATGCCTCTTCGAACCGCTATAGGCTAGTTTCAGTAACTTCGAGAAATAAGCATTAATATGGGCAGCAGATTCACACTGGGTGCCGTTTCATCAATTCGCATTCTCCGTAAAATCGACTTACACTAAATTCAAATAGGCACCAGAACACAATACTGTGAAAATGAAGAGAAAATAGAAAGCCCATTACTTTCCTCACATTTCACACACTCATTAGACATAACTTTGATTGATCTTCATGAAATTGGAAAATAAACATTCTCGTCTGTATCGCATTATTTAGGGCTCAAGACAGCTTTCCTTCTTTACAATCTGCATATTTCTAACATCATCTGCGTATAAAGTTTTGAATTTTGTTGGGCATGGCAATAAAGCAGAGACATTATTCTGCTGGTTTAGTTGATACCATGCTGTTGTGCAGCTCGGGTTCGAAACGCTGTACTTCTGCTGTATAGGACTCCGCTTCTGTCTTCAACGTCACCACGGTACCTGTCCTTGCCAGACATGCATAGCTAACAGATCAATGGAAAACGCGATAAGTTCAATATTTAAGGACGGTAGTTAATATATCAAAATTGTATTCACGAAGATCAAATTCATCCGGGGAATGCTTGCTGCCATTAGGTTCTGAATCGTTGGTCTTCCCGTCCTTTTTTTTTTTCCTGGCACTACAGCCCCCGTGGGCCTAGGCCTACCTCCATGAACTTCTCCGTTCACTTTGGTTTTTCTAGATCTTACACATACAGTAGGACTCCTTGGGCGAGCGATCAGCTCGTCGCAAGGCCTCTACCTGTAGACAAACACAGAAAAACGCACACAAACATCCATGCCCTGAGTGGGATTCGAACCCACGATCTCGGCTTCCGAGCGAGCGAAAACAGTGCATGCCTTAGACCGCTCGGCTACCGTGACTGGCGGCCTTCCCGTCTACTGTTTGATAATATAAACATTAAAATACAAAAAGCCATGTGTTGTCTGTTTCTTTTGGTTGGTCATAAAACTTCCGTCTCTCGCATTATCCGGAAGGGGGGGGGCACAGAGCAAGGATATTTGAGAATGACAAAATCTGGAACGACGACACGGGAAGTGAGAGAAGGGTGAATAAAACTGCCTAATTTGTGGGGTTCTTTATCGAATATTAGGGTAATCCAATCAGAAGGCCGGGGTATGAGTGTCACACAATGGCACTGGAAGATAAACAAAATTCTGGTCGGAAAAGCAGAAGGAAACTGACCACTTGGAAGACCTAGGCGAAGAGGCAGGATAACATTAAAATAAATCTTAACTGAACGGGCTGGGGGGGGGCGTTGTAGGCTGCATTCGTCTGGCTCAGGACAGGACTACTTGCGGATTCTAGTAAACATGGTAATGAATCATCAGGTACCATTATAAACAGCTGAGCGACAATCAGGTTCTCAAGAAGGACTGTAGTACAATGACTTATAACCGTATATTCAACTTCTTACCAAACAGTCTATTAAGCTTCACAGCCTGATCTCAGTCCATTCATCTGTCTGGCTGTTATCCTCTAAGGGATGTATCACAACGAACTTAAAAAACTGTACTCAATTCTTAATATTACGGTCAAAATCCACACAACAAAAATCAACGCGGCGGCATCAATGCTTTGGGTCTGCACCCAACTCTCGCTTATTCATATTATTATGAAAGATATGAGTTCATAGCCACATATACAGGGAAGTTCTTAACTTTGTTCACCAGTTCACGGTGCTGCACTTCACGGCGACCGGTGCACCGTTGGCTGCAAGGCGGATACGAATTTTGCCGATGAATCCACATGCCTGCCGGCCGATAAAGTTCGGCATGAAAACAAGTTATGAACTCTGTGGACCGCTTGACGGCATTGTGTTTCACGGCGAGCAGTGCGGTTGATGCGTGGGAGTCTGTTTTATTATTTGTCAGTAGTGGGCGGCAGTTAACAGCTCCATTAGCCGTTTGTTCTCAGTTACAATTAGTGAGCAGTGTGTTCCGTCATGATACCGTGTACTTTAGAGTGACTTGTATTTCTGTATGACACCTGAAATACGGATCTGACATAGAGAGTCTGCGAAAATTTCGAGGTAAATTTCGCGACGAAAGAGTTCCAAGCAGACAATCAATTCACAATTTGATGAATAAACTTACATCAACAGGACTCTTAACAGACAGAAAACAAAAATATGAACGCCGAGTTCTTACTGAGGAGAAATTAGACGACATAGGGGCCAGACTTGAACATACACCTAGAAAATCACTGAAACGTCTAGCTCAAGAGACTGAAGTGTCAAAGTCCAGTAAAAGAACGCAACACAATTGCTGAAGCTTAGACCCCATAAAACAACGGCAAGCCAAGCCTTGTATCCGCGCGATCCAGCTAGCAGGGTTCATTTTTTCTGCTGGTTTCTACAGTCTGTCGTCGAAGGTGAGATCGCTCAGCAATTGATATTATTTTCTGATGACGCACGGTTTCACTTACAGGGATACATAAGTACACAAAATAATTCCTACTGAGTTCACAGAATCCACATCTAACTCATGAAGTCTCGCTACATCCAGTGAAAGTTAGTGTCTCTGACGTGCTGTAAGTGCAAGAATGATTGCTGAACCTGTGATTTTTAACAGAACAATTAATTGTGAAGGATATGTACAGGTCATTCTTGAGCAATTCTTTCGAGAGTTAACAGAAAAGGAAAGACTTCATGGCTGGTTTCAGCAAGACCCGGCTACTGCCCACACTGCCCGGGTCTATGCGCTTTGTCCGATGTCTTCGGGGTCACAATTATCAGCAGTGGCATTCAGTTACCAAGTTCACCGGATTTTAATCCTTGCTTTTTCTCTTCTAGGACTGTTCGAAGTACAAAGTTGACAACAGTAACCCCCGAACGGAAGAACTAAAAGAAAATATTCGTGGCGAAATTGCAAATATTCCTGCAGAGCAGCTTCAAAGGGTAAATCTGGACGTTTTCCGCCGGTGCGAGGATGTCCACATGCAGAGGGACAGCATTTACAACACCTTCTGTGACCTGTGAATTGTAAAATTCGTATCCGCCTCGCAGCTGGCGATGCACCGGTCGCCGTGAAGAGCAGCGCCGTGAACCGGTCAACAAAGGTAAGAACTTCCCTGTACATGAATATTCCGTGACGTCTACACAGTATAACAATAATCATCCTCTCATCTCTACTACGAAATCGTACTGTCTGCTCCCAATAACGTTCGCAGAGACCTGCTTAGATGCCTCTACAAACAACAACAGCTACACACAGAATTACTCGGTTTCTGGACTTCTTCCCATCGTCTTGTATTCTAGAAAAGAGAAAACATGCCGGACGTTTCGGAAACTGGATCGGTTTCCATCCTCAGGTGAGGGGGGAAGAACTTACTCAGTTGGGCCCTTTAAAAAGAGCTAATCTCAATCACTGGACCCAGTAATTCTGTGTAATATACACCATCGTCAGAACCTTTTAGAATCTAATAGCAGGTAAGTTCAGCAAAAATGGGAACACATTCCTAAGGATGCAAAAAGTCTGAAAAGACATATCATCTTATCGCCCCCTTCACTGGAGATACAAACCTTATCTCGCTTTTAAAACGCAAGTTTTGCTATCTTCTACGGGTGTATACAGAGCTACTGCAAACATAACAGGCCTCTTGCTCTTGCGAGAGCAAACTGCTACACCAAGATACTGTGCTATGCTACATGAGGTTTGCTAAAAGCTGTTCCCTCATACGAGGAGATTCATCACCATTACTGCACTCGTTGTCACTGTGTCGCTAACTGAGAATGTAAATACAGACGGGGACGAGAAGAAACCGACGTCACCGTGAAGCCCGTTCCTTCCATCACACAACAGTGTTGTTACTCCGGTATTGCAACTTCAGTTACGGCAAATACAAATCTACTGTAATTCCACTACAGCCACCACACGACGAAGTCAGAAACTGTTCACCTTTGCTTCCGTTCAGTGTGCGCACAGCGGAAAATCAAGTGCTGATTTTATTTAATCCATACTTACACTTTCATTTTTCTTTCGCAGCCGTCGTGAGCAAACCAACCCTGTACGGACTTCTTACAATCCAAGTTCCAAATCTCACGTCAATTTTCTTTAGCTTAGGTAGCACTAGGTCCTTTGTGACATTTCGCAACAAACTTATTTTTACTATGAGAAGCTGTTAGCCCTTTGCCCATCCCCCAAGTTGGAGGATCACCCCTTGTCGGCTGTCCACGACTGCTACTCTCCATATCTGGAGGGACCTCGTCTACAGACGGCAAACAATTTAGAAGGTTACCTTCGTTTCTTGTATATCTTACACAAAGTAAAAAGTAAAGCTATCCCTCTAACAGGCCGTGGAGGCCAATAGGGTTGTGAGATGTTGAGGTTCCCACATTTTCTAGACAACTGGCTCATAGATGGTGGTAAGGTTGTCAGCCTTGTATATCTTACATATTTCCACATAAACACACACTCATACAGGACCTACAAGAATCTTAATTACTGCATAGTAGCAATCGCAATTACGAACGGTTGTTCAAAGCAGCAATGCCTGATAATTCTATTAACGAAAAAGAACCATGGTAACAAGCAAACAGAAATTCAGTTACAAGAAGAGAGTACCCGGGGGAAAGGAAAAAAAGGAGATAAGGAAGAACTTTACAACATTTAAACTGTAGTTGCCTAGCTATATTCTTCGGTTTAACAAAGCAACATAACGTCATCCTTATTCAAACTACCTTCACGCTTCATGTTGTGATTTGGAGAACAGAAGCTTTACCCTGAAGACAGAGGTACAATACTCCTCACACGCGTTGCTACCCACCCACCAAACAACCCACTATCGCAACCCAGAAGACCAAAATACGAACCTTCTCTGCCATGAAAATATCAAATCTTTCACGCGCCTACTTACACGTACCTTTGTCTCCCTCAATAACAACAATTTAGGCCATCATGTAGCCTAACTGAGAGGCCTACGTTATTCAGAAAATGAACACTGCCATGTACTTCTGTATGTCCGCGTTAATTTATATTTCGTAATGATGAAAGTAACAAGCGTCAAGAGATGACAGAAGAATTCTGTTTTCAGTGGTGTTATCAAACATGGCAACATTCAGAACGAAATTAGTCGATGTTTATTAGCACAAAAATCTCGTTTATATCATGGATGCAGCGAAGGAACAAGATCTTAATCAAAGAAAAGTACGTTTCTGTAATGTCCCTTATCGGAACTTAAGAATCCTTGGAATGTACCAACAAGACAGCAGTAAAAATGTGGAATCGATCTGCGAAGCTCCGTTTAATGTCTTGATGTTGAAAGTCACAATTTACATCAGAACCCACGATCCCAGGGTATGAACGAGCGAAGACAGTTCATGCCTTTCAAAAGAAGAGAGTACTCTGACAAAAACAAAAACAAAAAATGTTGCTTATGAACAGTTACTAGTTAAGTTATCGGAAATTGATCCCGAAGCAACAAAGGAAGCAGTGGCAAAAAAATAAATTCACTACGAAGTTGTTTTCGGAAAGAACTCAAGAGAGTCAAGAATTCTCAGAAATCTGGAAATGGAACAGATGATAATTTTACGCCAAGTTTATGGTACTAAGATGACCTTTTATTTTCAATGGATCAAGAATTTCCCAGACAGAGTGCCAGCAATTTGGATTCCCCAAAAGAGGAAAGCATAATAAATTAACGATATCATATTTTAGTGATATATTTCCGTTTTGATAAATACTGCCCGTTTATTTGTTCCAAGGCCTTTGTTACAATAGCTCGCGAGGAAAAATCAGCAAAATAAACGCATTTTTCAAATTTAACTATCTGCGATTCTACATTCTGCTAAAGCTATTCTAAATAGAAATTTTACAATAGGTCATCTATCACTTGTGCGCGTGACCTACAATGATATCAAGTTTCTGTTTAGCTTAATTACGTGCAGCGGAAAGTTTCAAATCTTCACAACTTCTTCCGGTTACTAGGAAATGAAATGAGTCGTTCATGTTGGGTGACTGCGCGTCTCTTTGCACTGTCATTCTTTCTGATATGTGGCGCTACCAAATGAAGAAGGTGTAAATAAGCCTCATTGTCCACCCTTATATAACTGTACCAATCACCCGGTTCTAGAGTTAAATCTTTAAGTAAATTTATATGCGAGAGGTTATTTCGTTTAAGTAGCCAAGCCTTTGCCCAATTTGGCCTAGTCCTCTTTTTAGTTTTTGATCTCAAAGCTAACGCTAAGCGGTGTAAATTAAAAGTTCCTCCAGCATGTTGCTCCGTGCAGGATCCGCCAAAACGGAGCGCAAGACTGAGAACAAATCGGACTGTCTGTGCCTGCCCTCTTCAGCGTTCCGTCTTAGAACTGCGCAGGCAAAACGGACCGCGCGGCTACTGTGGTCGGCTACGGGAATAAGCCTAGATCTTCGAAACGAATGCAGCCATATACCCCGTAGGAGATCAAGGAGATCATGTGTTTGTAGAATGTAAGAGTACCATATGGCTGGCATTTTCAGTTTTCCGTTTTAAGGTGATTAACTACCGAGACGGCACGCGACATATTGTCGGGAGATCGCTCATACAAATTTTGTAAGGACACTTCTCATGTGCTAAATTAATACCGTGGCAACGAAGCGAACCTTCATACAGTCAGAACCTATAAAGGAAAATGAATCCCGTAACCTCCACATATTTTCATTACACTAACACATCTGGCGGGGCCGCGCCATAGCTCAAGCGGTTAGTCGCTGGCTTCCCACGGCGGCGGCCCGGGTTCAATCCCGGGTCTGGTCAAGTGGGATTTGTGGTGGCTAAGTGGCGCTGGGGCAGGTTTTCCCCGAGTACTTCGGTTTCCCCTGCCAATCTTCATTCTACCAACTGCTCCATAATCACCCTCACCTATCATCTGGGGCTGGTACAAGAGGCCAGAAGTGGCCGCAGTATAAGGGACTTAGTTCCACCCCACTAGCATTAAAAAAACGCATCTGGCGGGAAGTGGGTGCCACGCGTTCTTCCTAGAACTCCTCGTTATCAGTGTTATCATACCGGGTACCCAACGACACGGAAGGACGGGCGAATACAAGCAACCACTATGACCGAACATCACAACAAGCCGCAAGGACACAGAAAACAAGAATTATCATATCCGGCGATGTTAACAGAGGCGTGACGTCTTTTTACTTTCTACACTCGGCGGCGAATTCCTGTAGCGCTGAGACAACCAAGTATGGATTTTACTGTGCTAGGAATCATTTACTTTACCGTAACTTACTGTAAATTCTGTACGTAAGTGTAATTTGAGCACAGTCCTTAATGATCCCCGTAGACTAAAAACGAACTAATTTTACTTCGTAGTTCGCCAAAATCGTTTTGTCATCTCTGCTATGAAAGAATAACTAATAGCGGTCAATCCAGCCAATCGCAAGGTGACCTACACATCGACCTCCGAACACTCAGGATTCCACACTGAGCAACAAATATCTACTAAACATATTTGTCATGTTATTCCTGCCAGAAAAGTGGCACAAGATTGTCAAGTTGAGAACGTCATTTCTGGAAATTACTACCGCGTTCAAAAAACCACGTATGTTAACAGGCATACTACACTCCACTACAACAAGTTCTTATTTTTGCTGACCGGTTCACGGCTCTGCGCTTCATGTCGACCGGTGCACCGCCAGCTACGAATTTTTCCAATGAATCATTATGCCTGTTGGCCGATAACGTTCGCCATGAAAGGAAGTTATTAACTTTGTGGGGATCGCTTGATGGCATTGTGTTTCACGGCGAGCAGTGCGGTTAATTCGTGGGAATTTGTTTTATTATTTGTCAGAAATGGGCGGCAGTTAACAGCTCCTTTAGCCGTTTGTTCTGTTACAATTAGTGAGCAGTGTGTTCCGTCATGGCACCGTGTACTTTAGGGCGAGGGCACACCAACAGAAGTGGCAAACGCAACGCAACAGCAATTTCCGAGAAATGTCGCCGATTTCAAACAGGAAACTGGTTTCCTGATTAGCAGGCGAACACTGAGGAAACTTATGTTTAATTAGTTGCTCACATCATCTTAAGTGGGTATGTTCGTCATACGCATTGCGTGATTGTATTTTTTAATTTCGTGCACTTACCTTCTGTAATGGAGGATAATATCTGGTTGAAGAAATGGATCTTACAGAACTTGTTACAGTAAAAATGATATGTCCCCATTTTTACTGTAACAAGTTCTGTAAGATCAATTTCTTCAACCGGGAGTGCCGTTGTTGCTAGTAGTATAAACTGTACCAATTTCTTGATGTTTTCAGAAGAAAGGCTGTTTTCCTGGAGGATTTCTTTCCACTGTAGTTATTTTTTTGCACTTTTCCTTATTTTTGTTCTGTGTTTCTTGATCATGGGCATGACAAGTGCTCTAAGAGATGAATTTACTACTATTTCGAAGTGAGTGTTATTTTAAATGCCGTTTGGCCTGGATTCTGATTTGTTGCAGACAGAAATTTATTCTTGTAAAGAAGTCAAGCGCCGGTCACGGTAGCCGAGCGGTCTAAGGCATGCACTGTCTTCGCTCGCTCGGAACCCGGGATCGTGGGTTCAAATCCCACTCAGGGCATGGATGTTTGTGTGCGTTTTTCTGTGTTTGTGTACAAGTAGAGGCCTTGCGACGAGCTAATCACCCGCCCAAGGAGTCATACCGTATGTCTAAGATCTAGAAAAACCGAAGTGAACGGAGAAGTTCATGGAGGTAGGCCTAGGCCCACTGGGGCTGTAGTGCCAAGGAAAAAAGGGGGGGGGGGAAGTCACGCTAATAATCACTACATAGTAATTACCAGGGTCCGGATTTCTATGACATGTCATCTTTTCCTATGCGATGCTCTTAAATATATAAATCTCTATAAAATCTTTAGTTATAATTTTAAAGGATTTTAAAATTATAACTAAAGATTTTATAGTGCTACTACAGGAAAACCAAAATTGACGTGTGCAAAATAATCTACATACCAGACAGATATCAAAGAGGTAGATGTTGATAATAACGAAGGAAATAACAATGTGTGTTTTAAATGTAAAATTTTAGACTGGGTTCAGTGTGGCAGCAACGTAACAGTATACACCTGATGATGGCCGTTAGAGGCCGAAACATGTAGTGTGGAAGAGTACAAGATCAAAGACATATAATATATATTGTTTGCACTTGGGACGGAGTTTGTGCCGTTTATCGTGTAGAGTGCAACAGGATGCTTAAATATAATATTGTAATTTTTTTGTCATTTTTGACATTTTTAGGTTTAAGGTCATTTTTTCATTTTGGGGGTAATTTTTTGGACTTTTAAGGATATTTCTTGTCATTTTTGGCCATTTCAGGGAATTTCTCTTCATATGTTTTCTGAAATGTGAATAACATGGAAGCGAAGTGTTCTTTCTTTTCTCCTTTAGGTCATTTTTCTGGATTTTTCGGTCATTTTATGTCAGTTTTTGAATATTTTCAGGTTATCAAAATCCGGGCCCTGCATGTTACATTTTTGGGTCATATTTTAGGTCATTTTTCTGCATTTTTTCGGTCATTTTATAGGTAATTTTTTAAATATTTTCAGGTCATTAAAATCCGGGCCCTGGTAATTACAATATAAAGATAACTGAATACCGAAGAAACTAGTGAGGCTAATTAAAATGTATTTAAATGAAGGGCAATAAAGTTCTTACAACTAAACTCATTTTTGCACGTTTCATATTCAGAACTGTCTGAAACACGGTGCTTCACAATACGCTACCTATTAGGAAGGTCTAAGAAAACCAAGTAGAATTAAAACTGAATGCGATACGTCAGCTTCTGGTCTACGCTGACGATGATAATTCATCGGGAGATAATGTTACATTATCTCATACCACATAAAAGAACACAGAAGCTCTAACAAACGCTAGTAAGGTGATTCAACGAAAAGTAAACGCAGGGAAAGCTTACTCTATGTTGATGTCTCGTCACCAGAATGCAAGACAAAATCATAAACATAGCTAAGAGATCCTATGAAAATAGGCAAACATTTAATCTATGTTGATGTCTCGTCACCAGAATGTAAGACAAAATCATAAACATAGCTAAGAGATCCTATGAAAATAGGCAAACTTTTTAATCTATGTTGATGTCTCGTCACCAGAATGTAAGACAAAATCATAAACATAGCTAAGAGATCCTATGAAAATAGGCAAACTTTTTAATCTATGTTGATGTCTCGTCACCAGAATGCAAGACAAAATCATAAACATAGCTAAGAGATCCTATGAAAATAGGCAAACATTTAATCTATGTTGATGTCTCGTCACCAGAATGTAAGACAAAATCATAAACATAGCTAAGAGATCCTATGAAAATAGGCAAACTTTTTAATCTATGTTGATGTCTCGTCACCAGAATGCAAGACAAAATCATAAACATAGCTAAGAGATCCTATGAAAATAGGCAAACATTTAATCTATGTTGATGTCTCGTCACCAGAATGTAAGACAAAATCATAAACATAGCTAAGAGATCCTATGAAAATAGGCAAACTTTTTAATCTATGTTGATGTCTCGTCACCAGAATGCAAGACAAAATCATAAACATAGCTAAGAGATCCTATGAAAATAGGCAAACATTTAATCTATGTTGATGTCTCGTCACCAGAATGTAAGACAAAATCATAAACATAGCTAAGAGATCCTATGAAAATAGGCAAACTTTTTAATCTATGTTGATGTCTCGTCACCAGAATGCAAGACAAAATCATAAACATAGCTAAGAGATCCTATGAAAATAGGCAAACATTTAATCTATGTTGATGTCTCGTCACCAGAATGTAAGACAAAATCATAAACATAGCTAAGAGATCCTATGAAAATAGGCAAACTTTTTAATCTATGTTGATGTCTCGTCACCAGAATGCAAGACAAAATCATAAACATAGCTAAGAGATCCTATGAAAATAGGCAAACATTTAATCTATGTTGATGTCTCGTCACCAGAATGTAAGACAAAATCATAAACATAGCTAAGAGATCCTATGAAAATAGGCAAACTTTTTAATCTATGTTGATGTCTCGTCACCAGAATGCAAGACAAAATCATAAACATAGCTAAGAGATCCTATGAAAATAGGCAAACATTTAATCTATGTTGATGTCTCGTCACCAGAATGTAAGACAAAATCATAAACATAGCTAAGAGATCCTATGAAAATAGGCAAACTTTTTAATCTATGTTGATGTCTCGTCACCAGAATGCAAGACAAAATCATAAACATAGCTAAGAGATCCTATGAAAATAGGCAAACATTTAATCTATGTTGATGTCTCGTCACCAGAATGTAAGACAAAATCATAAACATAGCTAAGAGATCCTATGAAAATAGGCAAACTTTTTAATCTATGTTGATGTCTCGTCACCAGAATGCAAGACAAAATCATAAACATAGCTAAGAGATCCTATGAAAATAGGCAAACATTTAATCTATGTTGATGTCTCGTCACCAGAATGTAAGACAAAATCATAAACATAGCTAAGAGATCCTATGAAAATAGGCAAACTTTTTAATCTATGTTGATGTCTCGTCACCAGAATGCAAGACAAAATCATAAACATAGCTAAGAGATCCTATGAAAATAGGCAAACATTTAATCTATGTTGATGTCTCGTCACCAGAATGTAAGACAAAATCATAAACATAGCTAAGAGATCCTATGAAAATAGGCAAACTTTTTAATCTATGTTGATGTCTCGTCACCAGAATGTAAGACAAAATCATAAACATAGCTAAGAGATCCTATGAAAATAGGCAAACTTTTTAATCTATGTTGATGTCTCGTCACCAGAATGCAAGACAAAATCATAAACATAGCTAAGAGATCCTATGAAAATAGGCAAACATTTAATCTATGTTGATGTCTCGTCACCAGAATGTAAGACAAAATCATAAACATAGCTAAGAGATCCTATGAAAATAGGGAAACTTTAATATATTTTGGAACAACAACAACAACAACAACAACGCTAACAAACTGAAATTGTGTCATATATGACCCCCGTTCAATTATTGTAACTTTTAAATGTGTAACCATTTGCTAGTAAGAATACTTTGAATATAAGCAGTCCTAAAGAGACCACACACGGTGTTATCTCGAGCTAGACGGTTCGGCATGCGGCCTCACCCCCTTCACCAGACTCTTCGAGGGCGCATAGCCACCTAAAAAAACACTGTAGCACGTGGTGGTTCTTTGGGAACAAAGCCCGAGGCTGGCAGATAGAAGGCAGCTCGCAAGAGGCGAGGGTCGTCATTCTCAATGTAACATTTCTATGTATCTTTCTTCATTCTTTTTCTTCTTCAATAAACTTGGTTAATAATATTATCAACGTGTGGAGTGTGGTCTGTTTAATCTTGGGCCCTAGCGTCAGCTCCTGCACCAAGACGAACCCCTGACTCTCAGTGGCACTAGCGAGAGTTTTTAGTAACAAGTACGCGGCGGCGGCGGCGGGAACTGCCACCCCCACCGGCGCCGGGTAAACGCGTTACAATTGCACTAATGAAGAACCAGTTGCATTTCTTTAGGCCTCAAATGGTTAGTCGCTGGCTTCTCGCCGCGGCAGCCCGGGTTCGATCCTGGGTCTGGTCAAGTGGGATTTGTGGTGGACAAAGTGGCGCTGGGGCTGGTTTTCTCCGAGTACTTCGGTTTCCCCTGCCAATCTTCATTCCACCAACTGCTCCACAATCACCCTCACATATCATCTGGGGCTGGTACAATAGGCCAGAAGTGGCCGCAGTACAAGGGACTTAGTCCCACCCCACTAGCAATAAAAAAAAACACGAAGAACATTTAAAATTCTGAGAATGGTTACTAACATTCAATTCAGAATCTTCTCGCCTATCTAAAAACGTAACGCTTAAGTATACAAAATTATAACTTTGAATGCAGTTTTGTTTACATCCCGAAAATTGATCTCTCACCTACTTCATGTAGCTACACTGAGGGCATCTCAGAACAAGATGCTGAGAGGGATCTACGAGGAATCTATGGACAACTCAAGAAAACGGTATAATGAGGAGCTTCCTGATTTGTATTCTTCGCCAAATATTACTAGAATGGTAAAATCAAAGAGGATTAAATGGACAGCAGAGGTCTTCACGGACCTGGACCTGGCCCTCGGGCAGGGTCTGGTATCAGACGACGTTGGAGTTCGGGCCTGGTTCAAATGACAGCTACCACACATTACATAGCATATTGCAGGTTTTCCTACTGGATTCTATTTTCAGCATACGGTAAGAACCCAAATCGTCACACTGAAGCTCTGACAACAATTTCCTTCGGTAAGGTTCCCAGAGAGAAAATCCTTCTGCCTGTGAGGAACCGAACCCAGGTCACCCTGCTCTTACCGACTCCTACACAAAGCCATTGAGGCTCTATGATGATAGTCATAATTTTATCACAAACTGCGTCCTTCTCTGCTATTAACATCACCGACGGATTCGAAGGAAATGTCATTCTGATAATCAGCATTCCTAGCTAACGTCACGCACAAGGACTCTGCGTAAGTAGAACTCTTATCATGCAGGCAGCAGTCCAAGAAACATTTAAGCGACTTTCAATGAGTACCCCCATTCATTCAATTCTATGTCTTCATCATATATTTACAGACCTACTGAGCGTCTTTCTCGTATCGCCGCAATTGCGGCAGACAGGATGACATATATCATAGAGGAACTGTCAAATTCTTTGGCCCAACCGCGCCGCCGCTCGGCAATTACTTTTAATGGCCACTCACTCCATAATGCTGAAGGAGCGAAGTCCATCCTCCGTACGCAGCAAATGGTTCGAGCACTGGTGCACGGTCATACAAATGAAACCAGTAGAAGACTTTCGTAAATAACCAACTCTCTCAAACAGTTAAGTTACTGAGATGCTGACAGTCGCTCAGCTAGTCAAGAGAGAACACCACTTGCTTGTACGACTTATTCTCTGACATTGAATATGGAGAAAATACCGCGTGATTCTAAATTACTGTCGGGGTTTCCGTTTATAGGCCACGTAAACAACGACAGTAATTCAGAATCACCCTGTACGTTCCTCCGAAACGTCGGTAAACCTCTACTAGGCTACATGGCGTCACATCATAGACAGTAGTTCTGATGATCAAATAATTCAAAAGTTGACAGGGGGATCGCATACATAGCACAGTGTTACGATAATCCTCCTTTCGTTCGGTAAGGAGAAAGGCAGGCAGGCAGAAAAAACGGGAGATAACTGTAATATTTTTATTATTCACGAATATTATTTTTATCGGCCCCACAAAAACATCATCCAACATTCTTCTCTCAAAATAGACAACATTATTCGAAATCGTCCTTGAGGATTTCCGTTCGCCAGACACTGGAAATGTACTCGTACAGCGGGACAGCCAAAACTGTAATTCATTTATGGGAGAAGCAGACTACTATACAGCACGTTCGATTCCTGTTCAGTATGGTCTGAAACAAGGACATGCCGCATCGCCAATGATTTCCAACTTTGTTTTAGAATACGCCATTCGGAAGATTAATCAAAATCAGGAAGCCTTCACGTTGAATGGGACATATCGACTTCTGGTCTACGTTTGTTATCTTACTATTTGTTTTTCTTGGCACTACAGCCCCAGTGGGCCTAGGCCTACCTCTTACTATACTGGGCGCAAATATAAAGCAATAACAGAAGCTGGTTTAAAAGTGCAAGTTCATGTCTCGTCATTAGAATGCAGGAGAGAACGTAATACAGAATTGGATAATATATCCTTCGAAAATATCACGAAGTTCAAATACTGTATCTGGGAACGACAGTAACAGATAAATCGAAAGAATAAAATTGACGAATGTCTGATTCCATTCAGTTAGGCGTTTTACCTCTCCGTCTATCTAAATACGTAGAGTCATACATACTGTGACATTACGCCTGAAAGCCGGTGTAGTCCACTGCTACACCACGGTTAGCCAGGAAATCAACACACGTTTCCGCACCACTGAACAGACGCTGTAACAGATTAACTGTTCGAGATGGTAATCTATATTCGGTTCGCCTGAAGTTAGTTCAGTTCAGGAGAGTTCAGTGTTCAGCCGTGGAGTGTTAACCTGAGAACAGAAGCTGAACAAGTGAGCGATTCGTAAATCACAACCAAGTCAGTTACGCAGAAGAGAAGATATTCGTAGTCCAGTAAAGAATGGAGCGAGTCTTAAGCAGTCACTGACTGTGAACTGTTATAATTGATTGCAATTGTAAAAAAATCGGAAATAATTCCAATCATTCAATCCAGAACCCGTTATTATTAGTCACAGAACCCTTGACACGTGACAAATTTGGTGTCAGAAGTGGTTGCGATGTGGAGGAGGATTCGAATACCTCCAGTGTAGCCCTGCGAGTGGTGAGAGGCGACGAAAAGGGAACCCAGTGCCTGGGAGTATAACCGGGCCACCCTGTTTCCGGGGGATATAAATACAGGGACCTGACCCCTTCAGATTGGGGGAGTCTCGAATCTCATAATGTAAAATGTGGTCATGAGTCCCGTGGGACTCGGACCCGAGAATTAATGCGCTGGCGAAGGCCAGCAACAACTGTAAACGACAGACTAAGCTGAAACGAAGATACTGGTCGTAAGTCTCAAGGGGCCTGACGCCAAGACGAACTCAATGGCGCTAAACAGGCAGTCGTAAAGTAACAATGACTTTGAGCTCAGTTCACTTGTGAGGCGGTGCCCAACTGGCAATGGCGTGAGTGCGTAAGCTGAAGCATCTCCACTGTTAGAAACCGTTGCCAAGGAACGATTGGTGAAGACACAGCAGGCTGGAAAGACTTAGCTTGTGCTCTAGTGATTTGTAAAGTGTGGAGATCAGCGATGGCGCCATAATCAAGTGTAGTCACGGGTCGTGTGTTAAAGTGGACAATAAAACCGATCTTCATCCCAAATCCCGTCTACAGTCACTCTAAGACGTGACAATATGTAAATATGTGTGTGCCGATGGCGACCCTTAAATTTAGAAGTTTTCAGGCATCCAAACAGTTCTAACACAGCCTCCAAGAACTTTGTTGATTGCGGAATCCGTGGCTCGAAAATTCTCAACAAAATTCCTGATGGTACTGCGGTTTGGAACACTTCCATGTCTCCCGACGTTAAAATACCGCCTCAATATTCGTTGTTCTTAAAAAAACAAATATTTGTACGGCGAACGCACAGTGCACACCGACCAGTATTCATGCTTACTAAATGCCGCCAACCCCACAAGGCTAACCGGTTTTGTCCCCCCTTCGAGTCCGACTGCCTTCTACGCATTTAAAAATTATGGGTCAATGCCGTATCATCCTGTACAAAACGGATCTCTAAAAAGCAGAAGATGGAGACAATGTGGACTGGATTCTTCTAGCTCAAGCCAACTCAAGACAGGCTCCATTAAAGGCGGTGAATATCGCGACCGACTGAGCCACCCAAAAATGACTATACTGCGTGCAATTAACATACTTGTAGGGGTAATTGTTCTGTTACAGTTGTTAAGAGTATGCATTCTGGTGCAGATCTGATTTCTCCACTAGCATCAAGAGTCACACGTTAATGTACCACAAGAACTTCGTTAATTAATTCTGGATGGGAAGAGCCCAGACAGGCAGAAGATGAACTATGTAACTATGAAAAGAGTATGACACTACCTTTTTCAAGTGTTTGTTGACCCATTTGGTGAATGTTTTCTTTTGAATGGCGTCTCGTTCGTCTGAAATGACAAGCAGAAAATTAACATTAGAACAACGACTAAATGTACATGAATGCCTATGAGGTAGGCAACATATAAAATAACGTTTGGAAAATGTGTGTAGCTAGCCCCTAGCTCCGGACGTCCTCAGACAGGGGCTAGCTCTGTCTACTGGACCCAACTGAGTAGGTTTTACCTGAGAACGGGGACAGAATTCAGTCTCCGAAACGTTGGGTTTTGAAAAAGAAACAGGACGCTTTTTAGAAATTAGACAAGACGATGGATAATGTCCAAAAACATAATACTTGTAGCAACAGACCATCATCACAAACATTCAGTTCTTATTAACTCACTATCGTGGAGAAGTTATGGCGACGGGCTAACGGTGAAAGGCTTTACATTAAACCAGAGTTACACCAGTGAATCCCGTTTCGTCGTTTTGATCATTTATAAAAGTACATCTAACAGAGCATTACCAGCAATCAACAGACCTGTCTGCCCGCCTCTGACGAGTGAAACAAAACCAAGGAGTTTAAAAATCATTTTATGTATTCGTTAATTTTATCTCCGATCCCTTTTACAAACGTCCTCTACAAATCCCCACTTCCCTAAAAACCAACTTGTGTGGTCATGTCTGTCGGCATGTCTATGACCAGATATCAGCGTCTCTACCGTCAGACGATATTTTCTTCGAATTCAATATGGGAGGCTTCCACTAAACGCGGTCAAGCAACTCTGATTTTCAATCATATTGGTCCATACCAATGTCTCAATCAACAACTCCGTGGCCTATAGTCCGCAAGCGAACTATACAGTCCCAGCGACCGCCGCTTGTCGGCGAAGTTAGTGCCAACTTTCACACAAGACAATAAATGAACTTCAAATTCGATATGGGAAACTTCCAGCAAAAGTCGAGAATTTAAAGATTTTCAGCCATACTGGTCCATAAAAAGGTCTAATTTACACGGGTTTTTCCATGCACCCAATAATCTGCTTCACAGATACTGTTAAAGTTCGATACAGGAGACTTCCATCAACATTTTCAAGGCAGTTCCGATTTTCACCCTTACTGATACATAACAAACCGTAAATTGCATACGGCCATGATGTACTTTTCAGTGTATCCCATAGATTTTCTTAAAATTCTGCAAAGAAAAGAAAAGAACTCTACCAAAAATTGTCAAGCAACTACAATTTTCAGCCACACTGATCCGCAGGAGAGCCTCGTACGAGGTATGCATACGGTCATAGTAAAATGAATTTTCCAAGTACCCCATAAACCCTCCCAAAGATTGTGGAATACGCCCTTTCCGGTCTTCTTTATTTTAAGGTACTTTTTTTATTGCTAGTGGGGTGGGACTAAGTCCCTTGTACTGCGGCCACTTCAGGCCTATTGTACCAGCCCCAGATGATAAGTGAGGGTGATTGTGGAGCAATTGGTGAAATGAAGATTGGCAGGGGAAACCGAAGTACTAGGAGAAAACCTACCCCAGCGCCACTTTGTCCACCACAAATCCCACTTGACCAGACTCAGAATCGAACCCGGGCCGCCGCGGTGGGAAGCCAGCGACTAACCGCTTGAACTATGGCGCGGCCTTAAGGTACTTATTTCCGTGGTCGAGTACTTATAAACAGTGTGCGTAGTACGGCCTGCTCCGCAAGAGTTGTCCTTAAGGCATGAAGGTCATAAAAATGGAGACTGGAGGCGTTAAATGTAAGCAGCTACAACGAACAACAAAAATTGATTCGAAACTGCAGTGTACATACTTCTAAACGGGCACACTGATTGCATAATGTAAAGGAGAGTATTCTGCATGGCCTGTTAATGCCACGCGACTGTGCGCAGGCTGGCACCGTACATAGGCCCGGTTTCCCTTGGAGAGCAATACTCGTACTTAGCGGGCATAACATTACTCTGATCGGTGAAAAGGGCCAACATTTCTCGAATCCTAACATCACTGTCAAGCGGCAAAGAATCAACAAAACCATAATAAAATTCAACAATGTAACATAACGCATTCTGACTCCACAGAAACAAGATACTGGACTGCCATGGCATAAACAATCAAGCTGTATTACCATAGACAGGCCTTCACACAACCTTACAATGACCACTGTAACTGCGTCTGTTATCTGAGCACACATAGCGGTAACATTACACTCGTAAAACAAACTTCAGAGCTAAGATGTGAGACTTCAGACATGCAGTCCAATTCTGCTAGCTCCTCAGCATGATTAAACTAACACAGCTCCTTAACATAATTAAACTAACGCTGACATCTGTTAACAGTCATATCAAATGGTGATGTAACACGTATAGTCAATTATTTACGAGACAGAATAAACACACTTAGCATAAATTCATGTTTCAAAAAGAAAGTGCAAATTATGGCGTCACCATGTAAGAGCGCGCAGTGAGTGCGTGCGTGCATGCATGCGCGCCAACCACATCGACTTGTAACACAACTTCATATAATTTAAGGAAAACTCACACCCATTTTCGTGTTTTAATTCTCAACTATTAATAAAATAAACACTGCAGCCGTAAGAACTCTGAACACGAGAAGAGCGTCATTCAAGAAACCGACTCATTCTTAACTTACTTCACGTTTTAACATAAAATTACAAGTTTCAAAAGTGTCTGAACAGGTCAGTCGGTGTAGTGATGGAATAAGAGCTGGACGGCCAGAGTTCGATTCCAGACTCTTCTCCGTAGCGTCCCTCAGTCTCTCCCAGTCTTCCATCGAATGGGTAACGGGAACTCCCTCCCCGGGGATAGTGCTTAGGCGCCAAGCTGACCATCCACCTTCATCAAAAGCCGAGGTCAAGAAAGGTGAATCTATACCTTCACTCCCCAAGCGTCTTCAAGAAACAGTGCTTAGTTAATTACGCACAGAGGGGGCCGGGGTCGAGTCCCAGTAGGGTCAAACGATTTCTCTTCTCCACGTCGTCCAGACCGGCTCTGGGGCCCATTCAGCCTCCTATTCATTGGGCACCGGGACTCACTCCCCGGGAGTAAAGCGGCCGGGGCGTAAAACTGACGGCTCACATCCAACTAGTGCCGGAGTCAAGAAAAAGTGAGTCTATACATCCACTCCCTCATACGCCCCCATGACGTAGTGCTTAATTAGTTAAGCACGGGGAACTTTACCACAGATAACTTTATATTTGTTATCTTACTTTGTTTTCACAGGCCACTTTCTGCCAGGTTTCAAGAAGTTCGCTCAACGCCAGGGCCAGAATTCTGAAGACAAGTGGGATAACTGCCGGTTATTCTTACGCATGAGCCAGGTACGGCTATGTGGAGCGAGAGCGGGGAACACTGCGCCACTCAACTCAGTCTAAATACATTCACACCTCACCTAAACCCACTGACATTATTCATGACAAATTCGGACAGTATAGACCGATCCAAAACCCTAACTTTCAACTTCGTGAAGATCTCGACTTCTGTGTACTCGTATTTGATTACTGTTCTGGCATCGCAATTACAATTGTCCTACTGCCCCTATATTACGTATTGCGAACGCCGGAATGGTCCGCTACATGGGTCACAACCGCCTTTTTCTAAACCCTTGTCTATTTACCATTGACGATCACCTACCCATTTCATTCGATGGCGGGAAATTATATCTGGCATTTCATTTCGTAACGTTAACAAATGAACTACTGAATCTCGGTGGATAAGTGAAATATGGCACGGAGATACACAGATCGCAAACCCACATGCCAAGTTTGTCACAAAAATCTTTTGAAGATTAAAAGTTAAAGGCAAGAGGACGTGCGAAATGCGAGGTTATGTCAGTTCACTACCAGGTAGCCCTACTGGAAATTCCTTCTAATGGTCACCATGCACAGGCGCAGGTCACTAAACTGCACATTTATTTATTTATTTACACTTCCAGCAGCATTTAAAGGAAAACGGGGGCCAGATTTATTCCCAGAATTTACTGCTCATTTGATAGAATAATGTGAAATTTGTATACATGATGAGGTGGGCAGAGCATGTAGCACGAATGGGGGAGAAGAGGAATGTATATAGGATATTGGTGGGAAAGTCAAAAGGAAAGAGACCACTGGGAAGACCAAGGCGTAGGTGGGTGGACAACATTAAAATGGATCTTAGAGAGATAGGATGGGATGGTATGGATTGGATTGATCTGGCTCAGGATATGGACCAGTGGAGGGCTCTTGTGAACACGGTAATGAACCATCGGGTTCCATAAAATTCTGGGAAATTCTTGAGTAGCTGCAGATTTGTCTTCTCCTCAAGAAGGGCTCAGTTCCATAAGTAAGTATACATAATTGTTATGCCCCAAAATTCGAGATAGTAGAAGAATCCACGGCCCAAAAATGTTCGCGCCTAGCGAACAGTGTTGCACAGTTATTGCCGCAACTTGTAAACATCAGTAATGGCAAGTAGGTCAGGAATCTGCTTGCCCAGCAAGGCTGTGTCCTCACAGCGCCAGAAGTTTGCCTAACTCGGGCACTGGAGAATCGGAAGAGATTGCTTACGCAGCGATCAGACGCCCGGGGGGGTCTGCCCACATCCCGATAAGACCCAATGAAAGCCTAACTTTAGGAAATTAGAACACAAGGGAGGAGCTATCTACCCCCTTGTCGTCCACGCGGAATCAGCGAATTAAGACTATAAATGAGGGAAATTCAAGAGACTTGGGATTCTGATTTTAAACAGAATAGAGAGTTGTCAGCCGAAGGCTCTCTTCGACATGGGTCAGACCAGCGGAGGCAGTGTGCCGACATCTTGTACTTCAGGTGGGTCTGTTCACGTATATTAGCCATGCCGATTGATAATCTGTTGTTTGATAGTAATGGTGATAACTGTGTGGTTGAGTTATTTTAATGTGTAAACTCCAGTGTACCCAGTGAGCCCGTAGGGTAGGAAACTATGATCGTGTAGAAGCCTAGGATCTTAGCCAGGCAATGAGTGACTTATA
>NW_019739946.1:464493-504895 GCF_002891405.2 Cryptotermes secundus
TGGCAATGAACTCCTGTACCAGCAGAATTCAGTCTTACCTCCTACCCTCTTTTGTGGAGTCGGGATAGGGCACTCGGTATAGCGACTGGCTACGGGCTGGACGACCGAGGAGTAGGAGTTCCAGTCCCGGTAGGGTCAGGAGTTTTCTCTTCTTCACGTGGTCCAGACCGCCTCTGGGGCCCACCCAGCGTCCTAACCAATGGGTACCGGGGGCTCTTTCCCCGGGGCTAAAGCGGCAGGGGCGTGACGCTGACCACTCACCTCCAACTAGCGCCGAAGTCAAGAAAACGTGGATCTATACATCCACTCCCCCATACATCCTCATGGCGTAATGCTTAATTAGTTAAGCACCCTCATATCCTACTTCTTGATTCATTTTAACAGCATCCTCCCATCTACGTTTACGCCTCCTCCTCTCTGGGTTTAACAATGATCACATTTCCATACGTGCAACTGCTCTGCCTAACTTATTCTCGTCCTAATAGGAATTAACAAGACAGACACAGAATAACATACATTGCCAGAGATTGTCACGATACAATAGGAGCAGGAGCCAGTCTATTTCTGTAGGATCCCAAGCCATCGACAGTCAAGGCAATGTGACAAAAAAGAAAAACAAACGTTCATCGAGAGGTCTTTCATCTCTGCTGCAGGTTATTTCCAAACGACTGAGCGGATGTCGCTGCGTTCCTGTTCCTTGAAGAGGGCTGGGCTCAAGTTTACTGTACTTCAACAGAGCCTCTGAAGAGTGCCTCAGCGTGACAAATCCAAATAAATTCTATACTCAGCCTGATCGTATAATTATCCCAATTTAGAAGGCTGGAAAGTGGGCCCTAATCTACAAAAATTAAGCGTCACATTTTTGCCCCCTCGAGAAACGCGCATTTCCTTACCCGATCACAAAATAAAAAATATTAATAACATTTCTCGCGATAGGGGATGGAGAAAGTGCCACAGAAATGTGCGCTTTTAAAGACATAAGCAACCACTACACATGTGCATCGGTGTCTTATAACCTTCAGCTATGATTGGATGTAAAATACTGTACTGCATTTTTTTATTTTACCAGTAAAGCGGTTGATTCAGACTTTCACAAAAAATTACGGAAATCTTAAACTGGGCGCTGCACAAACGAATCTCATTCGTTAATCAATGGTACTACAGCCCTTTGTTGGGCCCAAGCCCCTTCTTCAGTTTAATAATTTTTACACTGACGGTAGGGCTCCTTGGACGAGTGTTCAGCCCGTCGCAAGGCCGCTACCTACACACAGGACAACACAAATACAGAATAAACGCATGCACAGACATCCATGCCTTGAGTGGGATTCGAACCCACGATTGCAGCATTCGAGCGAGCGAAGACGATTCATGCCTTAGACCGCGCGACCTTTTGATAGGCGCACAAACGAATTAGCTAACAGAATTCCCAATGTAAGTACTCATTTCTACAGTCTCTTAGATCATTATTACATTCAGTCCACGAGATTTACACGCCACACTTCACTTCTTGAAGTGTTGAGAAAAGTATATCCACGCTGTTCTACAAGGCACTTATTTATTTTCGAAAGACGGCGGAAACATTTTCGCTTTATCTGAATGACGTTTCTTTTTTAGTCCTCTGATCTCCATGTTGTCACATCCTGAATGAATGTCCATAAAGCACGCAGGTTTTGCTATTTGATACACAGGAAATCTGAGTATCAAACCAGACCACACGGGACAAAATGTGATGCATTTTTTAATAAATTTCTATCAGTGCGACAGATACTGGCCTAATCGCAGTCGCCTTAAGTTCCGTCGATCTTATGTCATAAGGAGGAGGCAGAACTTGTTTAAGTTTGCACGAGATAACATCTGTAACACAAACATTGCGGTGTTACAGATGATGTTACAGGTTGAAGCCGTGGACAATACAGTAAAGCGCACTTATTATGAACTGGACAAAGCCACTCATTGTGTGACATGCCTCTTTGTTTTGCCCTTAGCCTGTGCAACAGATATCAGCATTCTCTTCAACATGTATGACGTCCAAAAAAGAGGAACGGACACTGGTGCCCTCTTGTGGCGTGTACGGCATCAAAATTAAAATGGTCTAAAGGATCCTTCGGGTCTGAATAACGACTGTCTACGGGCTGAAGACGAAGGGGTCGCAGTTCGAGTCCCGATTGGTGCAAGAATTTTCTCTCCACCATATCGTCCAGACCGGCTCTAAGGCCCACCCAGCCTCCTATTCAACGGGTGCCGGGGGTTAATCGGCCGGGGCGTGAAGCTGACCACTCACCTCTAGAGTACGCCACTAGACAGATCACGAGTCAATTTAAGCAGCCGGAGCGTAAAGCTCAGCATTAACCTCTTGTGCACAGCTTTACCTCCCATATTCACCGTAATCTTCTTAGCGCGATTCGCGGTATTAACTTCACTTCGTTATATGCCCCATGCAGTTTTTCATCTTCCTCCTTTATTTACTTATCTGTCTGTTTATTTCAGTCCGCCAAATTATTATGCATATTTTCTGTCGACAGCTGAGCTGCTTCTTCCTTCCGGGAAACTCGACATGGAAACAATGAACACAGAGAATTTCGGCCCAAGTCCTCTTACTGCTTCACAACTTTCCGTACGTTCGAGGCAACTTCGCGGGATATCAGCGTTGGTTTTCACACGGATTCACAGGATGTGCGCCAGTTTCACTTAAATGCACGTTTCCGTTTAACCGAGGCTGCCGTATGAAGAAAGCAGCCGGGACATAGCGATGGGCTGCGGGCTGGACGACCGAGGAATCTTTGTTCGCTTCTGGCCATTTTCTCTTGTAAGATTTGAGGTTTTCACGACGGTGACTATCATGAAAGCAGTCTTCTGGGATGTGGCGCCGTGTAGATATAGTGTTAACCGACGTTTCGGAGGAACGGCGCCACATCCCAGAAGACGGCTTTCATCAAATTTTCTCTTGTCCTCAGCGTCCAGACCGGCTCTGTGGCCCACCCAGCATCTTAATGAGTACCGGGGTCTCATTCCCGTGGTTAAACGGGGCCGGGAGTAAAGCTCACCGCCATCTAGTACCGAGGCTATGAATGCACGGAGCTGTGCCACCGCACGTCTTTATGACGTATGGATTAATGAAGCTCTAGGTCAACTTTACTGCATTAGTGACAGGGGCTCCCCGACGGGCGAAGGCAGATATTAGAATCCGGGACCGGGTTATGTGGCTCTGAAACGCAACCAGTGTTCTGTCAAAAGGACAGGCTTCAACAACCGCAGCTTGGCCCTCACCATACATCTCCATCTAACGCCACGAATGAGGATGCCTACGCCCAAGCTCCGATGCACTTTCATTGCCTGCTGCCAACGGTGAAATGTACCATAATTCTTGTACGAGTTCGAAACTGGAATCTCAATAATAGGAGAATCACGAACTTTGTTTCCCATAGGCTTTCTCTATTTAATAAATCGTTCATCCTTACTACATGCAAGCGCCATTATGCTAAGCATGTTTATTTTACATGACATAAAGAGTTCTACTGGTACTGTTTACACTATTAAACAGCAGCCACATAAGCAGTACCTGGCATAAGATACAAACTACGTGTACATTTACGGAGCAGAGTTCTTGTAAAGCGGGCAACCACTCAGCCTCTCTGGGAACCGGACGGTTCACTGCCGTGCAACCGGACTCTAGTATGCGCCCTCACCTCCTCCTCCTTGGGAGATCCATTTACGCTTAAGCCTCAAGCAGTCCCTTCCATTTATGATTTCTAGCATATCTCATCACCGTGTACACTGCATGCCACGCCCATCTCACCCTTCTGGAGAAGTGATAAAGAGGTACAGCTATCCCTGTAACAGGGCGTGGAGGCCCACAGGGTTGTGAGACAGTCGACTCACAGATGGCGGTAAGGTTGTCATCCTCAAGCGCCCGCCGTCCTTTACACCTGGAAGATTCCTGGTACTCATTTCTGTTAGAGGCTGAGTCGACCCCAGGACCATAGTGCCGCTGGAAGGATTAGGCAAATTGGGGGGGGGGGAATCCACCTCATCGGGACTCGAACCCGCGACATTTCGGCTTGTAGCATAGTGCACCCAAATCAGTGGTTCCCAAGCTATTTTATTAAGAGGCACCCTTGATGTTAATGAAAATGACTGAGACCCGTCAACTTATAAAAATCACTTAAAGTGGTCGCTTTAATAATTAGGAAACATAATTACTAACGAACCTTAATTATACCCAAAGAGCACTTCTTCTATTGTATTGTGTTTATTACTCAATGTGGCCTCTTCCTGTCAGTGCATAATAATTAGGCCATTAGCATTTTCGACTGCCTCTTGAGAAGAACATGTCCCCTTGTGGGCAGAGGTTACTGCTTTGGGGAATGCTGTTCTATATTATCTTCTGTCTTATGTCCAAACATTATTCCAAGGGGGTTACTTTGTTTTGAAGCAACTGTATGTACACAATTCCTAATATTCCCACTATCAGACAACTATGAATATTCAAGTTCGGGACAAACGAATGAGAAGCAGGCGAGCTGCTACCCTTTCTGTTGTTTTTATACACATTTACAGTTCACATTTTTGCACGTGCCTTGCGAAGATATATCAAAACGATCCTGAACACTAAATTATGGAAGCGAAGTGGTCTCGGCCTATTTTGGGGATATCACCTCCGTATTCGAAGCATGCGCCCCAAACTCTACCTCCCGTTGGCAACTCGCACAGTCCATGCTTGCACTTATTTAAGAACACTATTTCATGCAGGGTTTTAATTAACGACGTCACTTAGGTCGCATTAATTTTTTTCTAAGCAATCAACTGTAGCGACACAACACGATGGTGGTCAAGATGTAAACATTTCGCGAACTATTCAACTGTCATTCCGTGATCCACGGCAATAACCATTATAAATTGTGGGCGGCATTTCCGATCTAACAATATGACACAGTTTGGCAACAAACCATAACAGACATTAATTCTAACAACGAAATTCCACACAACATTTGCAATGGAAAACACATTATTTCCAAAATTCCGACACATCGTATTCACATATTCACCTAGCTGCAATGTATTTGGCTCAAAGAAACTCCCTACGAGATTAAGCAGGATGTTTGCAGAATTAAACACTTAAAATAAAGGTAAGCAATGGGAAACGTACACTGCCGTACCCACACACCGATTCTTGTCCTTGGATACCAGCGAAATGTACAGATTTCATTTTGCTTAATTATGGCCCACAAGATTCATCCTTTCTTTCTACCCAAGCTTTGCTTACAAATGTACGATGCTACATTCACCAACGTTCCAAGAAGTACCACTCTTTGTTCTCATAGCAATGGTTATGAAGCGTCCTCTCTTCTGCGATATAACGCCGTGCTGTCCATTGCCAGCCGACGTTTCAGAGGGACATGTCTCCATCTTCACGGCCGACAAATAAGCCAAACAAGAAACCAGCATGAACCACATATCAAGCAGAACTTGCCACCCTTCTGCTTGCTAACTGCTTCAAGTTGGTTTCTTGTTTGGCGACGTTCCTCCGTAACGTCTGTTCACTTTCAACGGATTATATGGCGTTATATCGCAGAAGATAGAACTCTTCAATGCCAATGTTATTTAAGTACTCATTCTTGGGGGACATCAAAAATGGCTACGCCAGAAGTGTTTGACTCTGCTCTTCCGGAAATGGGAATGAGGCCTATAATTTAAGTCGTCTGTAGTTCTATTACCGCGAGTTTTCGGTTGTCAAGATTCAGCAAAATTTTACACTATGTCACGCCTGCAACGGGCAATGTTCGCCAAGTCCTACGAAACCGAACGAATTCGAGCGGTAAAACGATCCTTCCAGGCGCTACTTTCCCTACGATTTGCCTTAATTCTTTCGGACTTTACACATGGCTCCCAAACAGCTCAAAACAGATCAAACTCCGTAGCCTGTAGTCCGCAAGCGAACTATACCGCCCGAGCGACCGCCGCTTGTCGGCGAAGTTAGTGCCAACTTTAGCGGATAGAGGATGTCGCGTGGTCAGCGCAACGGATCCCCACGGCCATTAATTTCGGTTTTCAAGACCGAAGCAGCTATTTCCTTGAAACAGCTCCTCGGTTATCCTCACGAGGCTGAGTGGACCACGTTCCAGACCCACTACTTCTTAGATAATCTTGTAGTGCCGGGAACCGAATCAAAACAGATCAGTTATTTTAATTCCTTCTGATCTCCCGTTTTCAATAGGCCACCGTCCTTAACCACAGAATCGATCACTTTAAGATAAACATCGAATCTAATTACGAAGAATGGATACCGGCTGGCGGTGGAACGATGTATCATATATCGTCACTTAATAAAAGCGATACACGGTAGCTCGGCCGATAATGAAACTGGATTGACAGTTGGGGTTAGATTCAGTTTGCTACTGACTCTGGAAACATAGTACTATTCGGGGGGCGGCAAACTAGGTATCTGTGCCTCCCCTGGGTTTCGAAAAAAAAATCAAAACAAACAAGAGGCGGAAATATGCCACATATTAATAATAAAAAAAATGTATGTCTGCGAGTGGATTTTCTGGCGCCCCCCCCCTCTAAATACACAGAGACAAAGAAAGCTTCCACGCCTATACATCTTAAATTTCAGTTTACATCTGTATGCTCAGGAGTCATGGCCAATGAGACTAACACATGCGGTTAAAAAAACACACACTTCTATCAGATGTACGCCTCTTTTCGAATTCAATAAATATTTATATTCCTCGACGCTTCTTCTATGATCTGTGTTGGTTTTGCTGCAGCGGAATAGAGTTACAGGCCGACCTATTTACGATCAACTGTAACATCGTGAAACAAACGAACTGATGTATAGTCGTAACACTCTAGACTCGGCAGGGACACCAGCTATCCTAACTCAGGTTGTTCGTGGTGTTACTCGGTTCCTCCACACAAATGTCGATTAAACCAGAGCTGCTTGCTTTCAAATCATTTCCAATTCATCTGCCACCCCATTATTCCGCGTTATCTGACCTAGCTACTGACAGCCGCTAACTGCGGCGTGAGCAGGCTCACTTGGTGTACACAAAGGCAGCATGTGGAAGACGCTTGACGGACAGAGTTCCGACGCTGCTCACGTGTAACGAATTGAATATATTCATCAAATATAGGTAGGTTCTCACGGAATATATCCGGGTTTTGAAAGCGCTGTAATTACGTAACCGTGATACTCATACATAAAATAAACAGAAACTAAAATGACGCCAAACGCTTGGAAGCTGCGTCAGTAATGTGCATCTTTCGTAATTTCGCAAATATCGGGATCACATCCCGGTGTTCAGTCGGTATAGCGACTTGCTACGGGCAGGACGACCGAGGGGTCGGAGTTCGAGTCCCGGTGGGGGCAAGGATTTTCACTTCTCCATGTCGTCCAGACCGGCTTTGGGGGCCAACCCAACCTCCTATAGTGGGTTCCAGAGGGCTCTTCCCCCGGGGATAAAGCGGCCGACGCGTGAAGCTGACCACTCACCTACCACTCACCTAGTGCCGAGGTCAAGAAAATGTTGATCTATACATCCACTGCCCCATACTCCTTCATGGTATAGTGCTTAATGAGTTAAGCACAGAGACAACTTTACCTTTTTTACCATCCCGGTGTTATGACTACTATGGCTGATGTAATCCTGTGTTTGAATGTTTTAAATAGTGTCTACATGTCCAACGCCTCCATAAACTTCATCTACAGGTACCCTCTCTCCAAAATGAAATCAAGGGGCGTTAAATCCGGGGATCTAGGAGCGCATGGAAGAAGGCTACCTCTCCTCAACCACCAACCTGTGAATATTTTATTTACTGCAGCCAGACCAAAACTGCTTGAAAGGGAAGGTGCACATTTTTGTTGGGAACCTCAACACCCACTTCATCCAGCACGGACCCCGTTATGGTAGCTTCAGAAGAAACGTGTCTGGACAGAAATAAAGAATATAGCCTCGATAGGCTGGCTACATGCCGCATTACAGGAGCTTAGCAACATGTCACCGTCTCGTGCTCACTTCAGTGTACATATTCTGCGGACCCGCTATATCATGTAAAGTGATCAAAGCAAGGAAAATGAGATGGCAAGAAGGTACACAGGGCTGGAAAAAGACGAGAAATGCATACAAATTGGTGACTGAGAACCTTAAGCGAAGATGCTACTTGGGAGACCTAAACGTGGATGGGAGAATATTAAAATTGGTATTAATGAAATACTATGTACAGGTGTGAGGTGGATTCACCTGGTTCAGGATTGGGAGCAGTGGATCTTGTGATCACGGTAATTAACAACAGGGTTCCGCAAAAACGGGTAACTTCTTCGCCAGTTAAATGACCACCAGCTTACAAAGGACTAAGTAGCCTATGGTAAAGGTGGCTAATTTGGTGGAAGGCGATGAAATCAACACGAATTTAAGAAAGGAGACGAAACAGGTAAGCGCCTTATGGGGGGGGAGGAGTCTCCAAATTCATTTTTGAATCAGGCGGGCATATAAATGTATGAACCGACTTGTCGTTTGGCGATGCGATCATTTTGAAACCCTTATATGTAAGAGACAAAACAGCTATTTGGCTATAAAACTGATGCAGTCAGTCTCACAGCAGGGAACCGCATTGTTAATCCTCTACTTCACTGGCCAGCTCTTTTCAACATGCCGCAGGCACCAGACACCTCTTCACAACGCATTCCAGAAGCTGGATTCATTCATACCGTGACCTCTATGCGATCCCACGTACTGTAGCCAAAGTGCTCTATCTCCCAACATTCCGCCTGGCGCGGTTCGTCCCAACGTCACCATTCATCACGCATCACCACGTCCGTCTCAATTCGTCAGTCGGTATCTCGTGTCTGCTGAAAGGCAATGTTGCTGCTATCTATGAGTTACAGAAGTGTCAATAAGTCGCTCTTGCATGAATAACTTCGTCATCCTGAGACCGCGTGAGGTACAGTATGTGGCAACCAGCATCAACGCACGCATGTGGTCCACAGATTGAAAATATCTACGGGTCAGACAACAAAGAGGTTTAGTAATTACGAAAAGTGTCTTCCGGTCTTTCGCAGCTTCTCTGGTGGGAAGTCAGCCTACCAAAGCTTCTGAGTGTCCATCACAGGGCCTTGCAGCTTTCTGAAAGTGGAATCAGCACGAGCCCTCTACCAGATGGGTCCATTGCAGTCAAGAAATAGAAACAGTAATCATCCCGGATACTTATTACGCCCCGGACAGGACTCGAACATGTAACCGCGTAGACACAGGGTACGGTAACATCCACATGCAATTAGTTTCGAGCTCTGCGACCCACAGTAACCTGTGTTCGAATCCAATCCGGTCTGCTGGGAATCTGTCGCCAAATGTTGTTCATGCTTCACCGCATTATCCGAAGTCATGGGCCCTGCATCTCGCACACGACTTGAGCTCCACGCTCTATACATGACACGCCACTTAAGGCGATGGAGGAACTGGTCTTCTTCACTTTCATTTCAAGAACGACTAATCGACGGTGCACGAAAGTGAAGAGACGCAGACGTGATGAGATAGAGCGCTCTCGTCAACGGCCCATAACAGCACACACACAACATCCACCGCCTTGTGAAGAAACGCTTTACAAACGACAGCACGCAAGCTGCGACAGGAATCTGAACTCACGCTTACTATCACCAGGAAGAGTACTTTACAACAGCTGACGCAGAGACTGGGAACCCTTTGCTTTTAAGTCAAATGAAATCAAACGTTTTGAGAAAAAGAGCAATACTGAGACATCTGGTACCTGGCCGTCTCTCACAACTAAGAAGTGTGTTGAGTAGTATATCAAACATGTTAGTAGCATGCTTGGTGAAAGTTCTTTCCGCAAACGACCGGTAACCAGCAGCTCGTGGTTCGCAGGGTTCCTTAAAACAAGGTGCTTACTCAGAAGGTAACGAAGTGCCCTACTTCTAAGAAACCAGAAGGTATTTAAGTGTTCAGAAAACACTGCCATGAGATGCTATCATCAGCCACTTTTCTGTTTCCCGTTTCCTACCTACACCCTAAGATGTGAAAATTACCTCGTATTCTTTCTTATGTGTAAAGTACGTAGTCAAATCTGTTAACGCGATGTGCACATAGTGCGCTAGTTTCTCAATACGATTCGTATCCTCAATCTTATCTCCTTCTAATTACACGAGAATATTTAATTTGTTAACTTGGGTGTTATTCCTTCTTCAAAATTCCTGCTACTATATACAGCGTGATTCAAGACTTCATGCCATAACTTCTACAGCTTTTACATGAGGTCATTACCACTTAGAAACGTCACATAAACAATTACCGACCAGGTGAGCAACTACCAGCTACTCAAGAGCTATGCTCCATGTACTTACATTGCATAAGAATGCAGGATAACAGGCTTTCTTTACCGAACCTCAAGAAACACGCTAAAGTATTACCACAAGCCCGTTAACGAAGACCGTTAATGGATATAATTTTAGCCTCTAACGAAATATACGAAATAGTTAATAAATATTTATAATCACGTATACTCATATGTTCGAACACGCAAATAAAGGAATGTATATATTTCGGTCTACAAAAATTACCTTACTAAATATTACATATCATTTGATCTATTTATTACCACACCATTTCATGACCTAATATCAGGCCCCTGTTGTTTTAACCTTACAAACTCGTGCATTGGCTACGTTGTCACTACTGACGTGGGTAGCTAAACGGTGCGATGATGCGATGGTCTCCATTGTCACAACATTCGTACCAAATTTTGTGAAAATCTATAAAGGGTTTCAAAAATTGTAAAGGGGTACACGAACGCGCAAACAGTAGGTTCACCTTAGCCTACTCCTCCCCCCGCCCAAAGAAAATAAACTTGGCCACAAATTTGGTCTGAATCGACTTCCTTAAATGAGGGACTTCAACGTGTAAAATTGACACTACATGACACTTCGATCTTCAAATGCTGTGGTAGTTCTAGGAAATACACGTCTCTGCTACAGCATACCAAATAAACCCATGAAACCGCTTAACATTATTCATATCGCAACATAATGTGACAGCACAATATTGCAAAGGATATGTTTGGTGGTATTTTAATAAGTGACCGACGTAGACCTATTCATCGTGTCATTATCAACAACTCCTCAGACGGGCCGTGATACTGCAGTACACGATAATAAATATGACATGAAGAATGAACTTCCATGCTCTCCACGGATGCAATACTTTTTGCAGGAAATGAATTCATGGCGATAACGTCATTCAATTTCCGGCAATTTGCCACAGAGACACAGAGAGTAGCACGTGAATAATACTTGTACGGAGGTACTTTTCCACGATCTTCTCTGAAAATGAAGCTATATGGAAACAAGTAAATGTAGTTGCGTTTCTTTATGCGAAGAAAAACTATGACGACATGTAGTACGTAACAGTTTTTATTAGCATCGCTGCATGACGAGACAGAATAGTAATACGTACCTCAGTAAAGGTCGAGTAGAAGTGGTAAACTTAAATCTGTGAAACACCTACATTTAGGAGACCGAAGGAGAGTGCACCGAACGGGCTGGCGTAGCAGTAACAGTATGTAACTCGTATTCGGGAGATGCTCGGTTCGATCCCCCGCACCGACACCGGCTATCGTGACAATATTCTGGCGGTTTTCCTCAATTCATCAAAGCACTGGGGCAGTACCTCAACTAGATCACCAAATCCTCATTCATCATTCGTCTGTCACCTTACAATTCAAAGTAATACTGTGTACTCGCTAATGCGTCGTAAACAAAAAACGAGATTGCGTTTATTCATTGCTCCATGTGAAACAGGCCAAATGCGACTGCAAAAGGGTCCACAGGCGCGGTGCCATGTCACAATACACTAATATACTCGTACAGGCCACAAAAGACAACTCTTTCGAAAACCGAAATGTTCAGAAGTTTACGCAAATAAGAATGAGTGGTTATGGGCTACCGCAAATGATTCTGTACTGCTTCAAGCCCTGGTGTGTGCGTGTGTGACCGTGTATGTGTAACCGTCCACGCAGGAGGCTCAGCAGACTAACTAAAGAGCTAAATTTGCTTTTTACTCTCCGATTACAAACCCATATTGCTTAAATATAACATTAACGACAAGAGATCTGTATGACGGCGTATCTGGACAATAGGAAGCATGGATTCTGACTCCTAAAAACTAAACTCCGTGGTTTGAGTCCGCAAGCGAACTATACCGACCGAGCGACCGCCGCTTGTCGGCGAAGTTAATGCCAACTTTCGCGGATATACGGTGTTACGTGGTCAGTGCAACGAATCCCCACGGACGTTAATTTCGGTGTTCTAGACCGAAGCCGCTATTTCCTTGAAATAGCTCCTCAGTTATCTTCGCGAGGCTGAGTGGACCACGCTCCAGACCCACTAATCCTCAGAGAATCTGGTTAAGCCGGGAAACGAACCCGAACCTCTTAATCTGTAGCCAGGAACTCTAACCACTAGACCACAGATGAATTCTGACGGAATTCCTTAACTATAATCAACATTACAACCTGTCGAAGGATCGAACTAAGTATCCAGGCATATCCTGGAAACTTCTTTAAATCTTATAAACTTTGAGGCCTTTATGTGAACTCAAAATGGGTAGCAGTATTTCTGTAGTGCACTTAGTTCGCCAAAGGCAGTATACATGGAATTTGTGGTGGCAAAGTGGCACTGGACCTGGTTTCTCTCCGAACACTTCGTTTTCCCCCAAAGATTTACCAATTCACCAGTGCACCTCGTTCTCTCATCTACTTAACATCTGGAGCTTGTACAATGGGCCAGCTTGCGGCCCAAGTAAGATCGGCCTAGGTCTCGCATCACATCAAGGGGGAGGGGGGAGGCGGAGGGGAAAAGAAAAAATTTTTAGCTCTACCGTTAAATAGAGTCCGCCATTTTTCGTTATTTACTTCGGAACGCTTGGATGAACGCTGGAATAACATGGCTTCCCCTTACTGGTCCTCCTGGGATGAACAATAGCGCATCTCGTAGGTTAAAGTACATTAATGGAGGGTGTCAGTAGTTCCTACTTTCGACAAACCTCGACACCAGACAGCCAAAATGTAAGTGGCTTGTGTAAGACTGGGTCTTATTTAATGCAGATACTACCAAACTCTACGTTGGGTTACACAAAAACAGTTAAGATAACTCCTAACTCCACGGGACGGATCCCCTTCTCGAGAACTGATAGTTGCTTAGGAGGTTAAGAAATTCTTCGCCCTTTATGGAACCTGGTTGTTCATCGTTTTGTTCACAGAAGTCCGCCACTGGTCACTTCAGGTATGCGGACTGAAGGTTTGTATGCACTTCTCATATTTCCCATGCGTTTTTCATTTACAGAAATTAGAGTAACTACCTCCATGGAGCAAAGTCCTTGGGAATCTAATGTCCGCTTCCAAGTGAAGAAATTCCCCGAAGGTTTACAGCCGTGTTCACAACAGCTCGTCACACGTCCCAATCCTAAGCCAAACGAACACAGTCCGCATCCTCCCACCGCATTTCCTTGCGATTCATTTCAATAATATCATCCCCTTCCAGGTGGTCTCGACCCTTCAGGTTTTCCGACAAACACTTCGATCGTGTCCAATAAAGCATGCAATCAAACTCGACTTAAAACTTAACACAACTTCGAATCCAGACTCTGCGGAATTCTATCTACTATACTGGGTATACTCCTTTTTCCATACATTTTAATACGAAATAAACAGAGATTTCATTGCATTTTAACAGATTTGTGCGTCAAATTTCAGTGCTCGCGAAGAAAATGTAAACCTGCAGGAGTGTGCCTCTCCTCTAAATACGTTACCTTCAAACCCAACATGATCTAGCAACCAGCAACATGTTAATGGCTTACATTGTATGCCCTACAGGGGAAACACTACTTCTCAGAAAATCTGGCAGAGCCGGGAATCGAACCCGGACCTCTGGATTTGTAGCCAGGAACTTTGACCACTAGACCACCTGTCATTAATAATATACTGAACAAACGGACCTTCCAAATCAACGCATATTCTTAACGAAATAACACGTCATAAATGTCACACCACCATCCTAAGAACAGGAGTGAACGACATGAAATCAGTTCGTTTCCATCTTTCGTATTTATCACAATTTCCAGGTCCAGCCAAGAAACTATACGGAAACACAATGGGAGGAAATCCTAACGGCATCATAAGGTACATCCGGTATATCCACGGTCTGGGTTCCATGCTTTTTGTCCAGTTAGAGCCGGGATAGCGCAGTCGGTATAGCGACTGGCTAAGGGCTGGACGTGAGGAGCCGGGATAGCGCAGTCGGTATCGCGACTGGCTACGGTCTGGACGTGAGGAACCGGGATAGCGCAGTCGGTATAGCGTCTGGCTACGGGCTGGACGTGAGGAACCGGGATAGCGCAGTTAGTATAGCGACTGGCTACGGGCTGGACGTGAGGAACCGGGATAGCGCAGTCAGTATAGCGACTGGCTACGGGCTGGACGTGAGGAGCCGGGATAGCGCAGTCGGTATAGCGACTGGCTACGGGCTGGACGTGAAGAGCCGGGATATCGCAGTCGGTATAGCGACTGGCTACGGGATGGCCGACCAAGGAGTCGGAGTTCTAGTCCCAGTAATGTCAAGAAATTTCTCTTCTCCATGTCGTCCAGACCGGCTCTAGGGCCCATCCAGACTCCTATCCAATGAGTACCGGTTGCTCTTTCCCAGGGGGTAAAGTGGCCAGGGCGTGAAGCTGATCAACAGCTTCTAGCTAGTGCCAAGGTCAAGAAAATGTGGATCTATACATCCACTCCCTCATACTCCTTCATGGTGTAGTGCTTAATTTGTTATGCATAGCGACAACTTTCCATTTTACTTCTGACAGCCTGTTACGCACTCAACCTCCTTTCCTTCGATGAAGAGGCCGAACTAAACCAAATATGTGAAGCTGAATCCTTCTTGCAAAGCTTAGTCAGTCACGAAACAACCTGATTTTTATAAAATCGGAAGTTTCATTGCCGTGTTCACAAATGCTTGTCACTGGTCCCTATCCTGAGCCAGATGAATCCAGTCCACTTCTTAAAAACCATGCAAGACCAGTTTTAATACTATTCTTCCATTAACAACTAAGTATTCCATGCGACCTCTTCCCTTCTGGTACTGCGACCAAAATTATGTATGCGTTTTTATCTCTCCCATGGGTGCTATATGATCCACCCATCACATCCTCCTCCTGTTATCTTAATATCTGGTGACGTGAACAAATTCTGAGGCATATCGATGTGCACTTTTCTCCAGTTTCTTCATTTTCTTCGCTAATGGAAAGAAACCAAGTTTCACATAGACACAAAACAAGTAAACTTGCGTGTACTCTCAGCTTTAAATATTCAATAAGAGACGAGAAATCAACTCACTCTGAAACGAATAGAAGCACTCCTCTGACTTACTCTCATATAAATATGATGTGATACAGTAGTGAAGGAGAAATGAGAACCAATTAAACGCAACTTAAGTGCATTCCATAGCAACTGGCACACTATTCTCTTCAAGGGTCTGTAGGTAAGGCTTAGGAGTGAGCAACTGGGCCACACGTTGATACGGTGATGCTTAATATCGTTACAAGCTGCTTGTCTTCCGTGCCACAGGAATCTTTTCTGCCCACTGTCTTCAAGCCAGACATGTCAAGTGCCGTAAAGCAACTCCTATGGTCCATCTAGCCTTAAGAACAGCTGACGTGTCTTATGAGTTGATACGCTTACCGGCGCCACCGCACTTCGTCAAAATTTCGATTTCACTTTTTTGTTTCCATAATGGGTTGTAATGTTATTACGTATCTGCCATACGGCGAGGCTCAAGAATTACGTCATGAGCACGTGTGGGAGCGCGGAAGAAAGAGTCTCATTCTAATCGATGGTTCGCTACGATACGCCATTTGTGTGGTGACACCCAGACGCTTGCGGTAAATACACAGCACTTAATGATATCAACAATAAATCATCCGGGACATGTGCGCACAAAAACTGAAACTAAGATTTCGTATTTTGAGGTTAATCAAGCACTGACACGAAATCAGTCTTCCGATATTCGTCCAAAAAATTAAAAATCTGAGCTAAAGCAGTTAATTTATTAACGTGACAGACATCGTAAAAAATTGTAGCAGAACCCTAATGGCGGCCGCACGCCAACTGCGTCAAGACAAGCATCAAATGGGACAAAAGAAGCAGTCTTGCCTCATTTGTGATTCATCAGCATGAAGCTGACGTCAGCATTATGACTCAGACCGATGTGCGTCGTTTTTCATAATCTCATTCGTTTCAACTGTGCTCCTTCCTTTGCGTCATGTCGCAGACATCGAATCTTGACTGTTACATATCTTGACGCATGCCGGTGTGCGGCCTACCTAAGAGCCAACATGGTTAACACTATACACGGCCCACAACTGTGGACGATTCTAAGTCAGTTCCATCTTCTCCCAGACTTACATCCATCCCTTCTCCTCCTCCTATCCCCTTATTCTTCCTCTTGTACTTCTTCTTTCAGGTATACATACCAACAGTGCAATTTCTTGTGCTTGTAGACTGACTGTTCGTGTGCCCCAGCAAATTAAACCGTGAACTAGTGCAACAAGATGCTGCACTATATTGTTGGTGTACCATTTTGACTCTTTCCAAGAGGCTTTTCTCCTTTCACCAAACTTCTGTGTGTACTCCTTCTGTCCCCCATCCTAAACACAAGGAAGACAGCCCGAATACAAAAACCATGACTTTGCGCGTCACACCCCCCAATCCCTGTCCACTGGCAAGTCAACATACAGAAAATGGAGTACAGTTGGGGCCTCGTAAGCGTAGCCTTGGTTGCATTTGCGATGGAAAACAAACGAAAGGACGAGTTACCGTAGCTACTTGCCTCCCAACCCTCTCCCAAATACGGACACAGGTGCACACCGTGCACTAGATATGTAAGAACAACATGGTTTGCCATCAAATGGTTTCCGAACCTGTCGTCTGTGAAGCTATGACCATCGACACCCACACAACCTACAAAAGGTGACTGGAAAGCCGACACGAAACCCCACATATGGTCAGAACTTGTAGCCCTTCTGAATCATTATAAATGCTGTTATGTACCGGGGTTCTTAGTCTGCCAGCATGAATCACCGTTTACAGTGCCTAAACAGCTTCAGAATAATCTAAGGCGACACCTTCTGATCCGGTTACACAGTAGCTGACACAGTCTGGTCCTTTTACATACTACAGTCCACTCAGTGATGGAAAAACTAGCCAGAGTAGCCTAGCAACGTTTAAGCAAGAAATCCTGTCTAAAACGGAACTACGATTAAACGGAAACCTGCCTGTATCGAAACATTTCTCAGGTCATGAGAATACAGATTGAACATAAATACAAAATGAACTTCAATAATAAAAAACAATTTAACATAAGAAATCGAAATTTCGAAACAGGAATTACTTAATGGTCAGCAAGAAAGTTTATTATTTTCTGTTCAAGTTAATTGTGTTCTGAATTGTACTTCTGGCATTTCTATGAAGCAGAACATTCCGGTCGAAGTACGAAATAGTTAATCCCCACTATAATAAAATGTGTGCACCTTATTCTAATGGATAACTGGAACAAGAACGAAAGATTTTAGTCCGTTCTGACCATTCACAAAATTCATAAAATTTCAATTTGTTGAGGAAAATGAAAAACGAGCAGGAGGAAACAGCAGAGTGAACGCGCGCGTAAGTATGGATAATTACCTACAGAAGATAAGGTAAAGATAAACACAGACGAGGATATCCTGGCCCATGTACCAAAGATAAAAGCTGAAAATTAAAGTCAGAGGGGATGATTTGCAATTTGATTTCGGTACGTCAATCAATATGTTGGGTGTGATCGCTCTAAGTGCAACGCCACACGCTTCGGAACTAATTACTTTGCTACACACGAGCGGTGGCAATACAGTATTCATGCTACACATTCTTGATCTCCCAGTCACAACACAAAAAAATACTCTAAGTTAAAATTTGACTTCTTGGCGGAGATTACGTATGAGGAAGTCCACTGGGCTCCACTTCAGGCCTTGTTCAATATATACGTGTATGTATCATAATACCCCGAGAACACCGGTCAGGATTTTCCGCATCACGTCCGGTTTATCTACATCAGTAAGGAAACTTGAGTTATTTAAGGGTTTCCTGCGTGGCCCTCCGGCCCGCCGTCCCTTCGAATCATCACCATCCGGCCTCCAATTAAACATAACTGTTGCCTCTGCTATAATTTAAACCTCAAGAAGCAACCAAATAAGTCTCGGAGGCAAACAAATTTCGCACTAAACACGCTCAGTCACTCACTCATGGATTTGGGCCCTTCTTGAGAATCCGCCAATTGTGCAGCTACTCAAGAACTTCCCAGCATTTTATGGAACCCGAAGGTTTATTGCAGTCTTCACAAGAGCCCTCCACTGGTCCCTATCCTGAGCCAGATCAGTGCAATCCACACCATCCCATCCTATCTCTCTATAGGATCCAGTTTAATATCGTCCACCCACCTACCCTTGGTGTTCCTAGTGGTCTCTTTCCTTCTGGCTTTCCTACCAATATCTTATATGCATTCCTCGTCTCCCCCATTCGTGCTACATGCTCTGCCCACCTCATCCTCCTTGACTTGGTCATTCTAATTATACTTAGACAAGAGTACAAGTTATGCAGCTCCTCGTTATGCAGTTTTCTCCAACTTCCTGTCACTTCATCCCTCTTCGGTCCAGATACTGTCCTCAACACCCTGTTCTCAAACAGCCTCAGTCTATGTTCCTCCCCTAATGTCAGACCATGTTTCACACCCATACAGAACACACAACGTTCTCAAAACTTACGGCGACCACTTCCCTTCATAAGACACGGTAGCAGACTCCAGACGACCGCAATGTGAATTGTCGCCGCCGTGGGAACCTCAAATCTGACAACGCGCGTTCTCGCTCATCTTCTCCCATTTCCCAAAAGCTCCCATCTGCTCCACAAATAAATATAAACTTCTTCCCCCCGCCAACTCGGGTGTCTTGGTAAGCACATACTCAAAATTCAAATCATTCTTCTAGCCTTCAAATGTCATGGGCCATTAAGACAACGACCTCTTAACCTGAAAGGCACGCATCGGTATACAGCCATTTCTTTTCCCGCTGCTGCTGCGCTGCCTGATAATAAAGCCATTAAATTAAACTAGAAACTTTCTCCTACCCATCCCAGCAAAATGGGCGTACACTTTCAGTCCCGATCCCCTTGACCTGGCAATCGGCACGGTATTATTGCCTGTGTGCGCTTCAAATCATAAATTATATGCTTATTACTCTAAATGACACTATACAAATACCGGGCAACTAGAAATTTATTTTGCTTTATAGGCCGCCCTCCCTTCCGATTACTCTCTTAATATATGTTCGCTAACCAGCACCAAGTAGTTACGAGGGTCAAAATCCGAACTGAAACAATGCTCTCATTGGGCAAGAGAGCTACTAAAAGTGAAGGTATCCCTGTAACAGGCCGTGGAGGCCCGTAGGTTGTGAGATGTTGAGGCTCCCACATTTTCTAGACAATAGGCTCATAGATGGCGATAAAGTTGTCAGCGTTACGCGCCGGCCGCCCTCTTCCCCCCAAGAATATTCCTGGTACTCATTTATGTTAGAGGCTGAGTCGATCCCAGGGTCACAGTGCGGCTGGAAGGACTAGGTAGATTAAAAAAATCAACCTCATTGGGATTCGATCCCGCGACCTTTCGGCTTATAGCACAGTGCCTCAACCAACTACGCTATCGCGTGCCCCCACTAAAAATGAACAAAACTAGATCAAAATCAAAATGGCTGAACATAATTTCGTGTAGAGAGGCGCGTATAAGTCAAGCCGAGTTTGAACTGAAATCAGTCAGGTAGTTTGGGTGCTCTTACATGACGAAAGTAAAAGGTGTTTTTTCTGTAATGCACCTAAAAGTGTATGACTGAAAACACTTTCATTTGTACTTCCCTCTCTATGTTCATCTATCTGCCCAACTTTCAGGCATTTAATAAACTCCCCCAATGTAGGGGGGTTACGTCTTCTTCACTGGTAAACTCGACTTCCCACCGTAGTTATTAATCGAGGCTTCAATGTAAATCATTCGTGCCCGAGAACCACCATAAGTCACCAGACCAAAGGACGTGTGAACAGGTCTGTACTTATTTTTCGGTGTTATAAAATAAAACGACAGTTTTCAACGCCATCCTTGTTGCATTTTTGAAACCTGTGGATCATCAAGTCATTTCTGAACATCAAACGACGAACTTCGGCATGTCTAAACTAATTATCAATGTTCCACGGATAAAGTATGGGTGTTTGTGAATGCGATTCAAGAAGTCTCCCTAGGAATTTTCTAAGCTTGAGCTACCAAACTGGTCTTCAGAATATTAAACTGACCATACTCTACCGCTCACAAAATTAATACAAACCTCTGAAACAATTAACTGTATGGTGCAATAGCATAAAACCCTACAGCCGCCACTGGACACAATCTTAAACCATTTCCATCTGGCTCCTGTCCTCAGTATCTCACCTACCCAAACATTCATCTTAATGTTATCCACCAGCTCATTTTCAGGTTTACAAGTCACAAGCAAACTTCTGCATAAATGTCTTCGTTCTGCCATACAAGCTACACGTACATCCCACAGAAATAGTCTGATTTAAGTACCATAATAATTCTATGAGAGCTGTACAAATCATAGTTTCATACTGCTTACAATAATCACTCTGTTCTTACTTCACAGCATAAAGCATGCTATAAACTTTTCAAACAAACTTTCATCATAACCTGAACTCTGTTTGCTAATGGCGCTTCTCACATTTAAAATCTGAATATTTTTTAAATATCTCATATTAGTAATTAAAATTAGAACATTCTGAACACTTATGTTCCATAACATGCTCAGTTATTGCAAATTATATAATATATAAAGTCCAACCTCAGAGAACACATAACCTAAATGCAACTAATCAATTCTACAGCCTTCAGAATTAACACTGCCTACTGAGCAGCCAATCATCTCATTACCACTGAAAGCAAATGCTCAACAGTTTTAACAAACATGCACATTATTTGCAAGTCCATCACAAACACCTGAAATTAATCTCGTCATCAAACTATTCTGCCACACACAAAGTCTTTATCATTTCACCCATATTATTTCCATTAGTATTTGAACTTCAGCTCAAGCAATAACAAAAATTTTACACTACCAATGATATCATTCTGCCTTGTATATGTATCCAACCACATTCTGTACACCAAAGTACAAAATGGCAGAATTGTGTAGACAGAAGTATTCAAAATGGTAGATCATCACAAAGTTAATAGAAAGTCCATCGAGTGTAACAATTTGTAGGTCACTTTTCATTATTATTTCTGCCTTACATGTTTCGGTTTGACACAACCATGCAGTACACAGCACACAGCACACAGGAACATATCAAACTATAAGCCATACAACCTCAAGCTGACGTCTCCCATCTTCGGGATGAATTAACAAGGAGGAGTTCAGCATTTTATATCAAATATTTTAACATTTTAGCGTTTTAACTTAAAAATAGGTTCGGATGAAATGTGAGAACTTGAGAGTGTACTCAACTATCTTAGCATGTTTTGTGCTTTTACACGTCAACATATCGTAGCAACGTCCACACGACAAACATAATTGTGAACATCAAAAACACCGACAGTGTTTCCATAATTATAGCAAGTGTCTCTGATGATGGTTGTGTCAAACCGAAACATGTAAGGCAGAAATAATAATAAAAAGTGACCTACAAATTGTTACACTCGACGGACTTTCTATTAACTTTGTGATGATCTACCATTTTGAATACTTCTGTCTANGTAGATCATCTTCATCACTTCACAAACTTAAAGGTTTTCAACAGAAATATATATTAACAGAATGCAGAAATGTATTAGTGTAATTATAAACAGAATCTCATATATATTGGGTCCATCAACAAAAATGTAATGATGAAATATAATAAGCATATTCTGTGCACAGCACACAGAAATACATTATTAAAACATCCAATGCTCTCTGCTAGACACACTGACACACTGTATGAATCTGAAAGCTATTTCTGAAGGCCAGGGATAATAGCATATGCACTCACACCATTCTGAAAGTTGCACAGTGGTGCTCTGATATCCTGTGCTGCAGTGATTGTTTCAATCAAGACAATGAATTCATGTAAATAACATTTAAATACTTTCATACTGTGTGGTCTTTTGGGATATGTCATGCTGCATAGTCTCACGGATTACTTTTGTATATATGCATTACAGCCTCAAACGCAACACTTACTGCCTCCGTCTTACATGTGGTGACCTATGTTTTGGTCCGTCTCCTGCTTTCCACATTCCTGGGCTTCACTACAGTTATTCAGAGTCAAAACTGACCTTTTGATACAAACTTTGGGAAATTCTCTTTCAGAGTGATGTTCACATTGACTTAAAAATGGCAAGAGATTATCCACAGAATCCCTGACATGGAGTATCAGAAAAACCTTAACTGTAGTATCAAATTTGTTATAATCAATTGAACATCAAAAATGTTTCTGCTTCTCACTGCTGCACTAGTTCTGTTAATGTTTCATAATACTCAACACAATATTTGGGTGTGGACTAGATTCATCTGGCTTAGCAAAGAGGCTTCCTGTAAACACTGCAGTGAACCTGGGAAACATGCAAGATAGGAACATCGTGCCCAGCCAAACAACTAATAGCTTCTGAAGGACACTGTTCTGTGGAGCTAGTTCACAAAACTCAAATGTTGTGCCTGTCCTATCTACACAAGCGAACAACAGGATTAACTTCATGGTACGTTGTATTGTAATTTCTAATTGTTAAAATGAGTGAAAATTAATATCAAAAAATGCACTTCTACAGCATAATGTGGCCCATAGAGTCCATAAGGCAGATCACACAACAGGTTCACTTAAAAATCAGGGGATTCTGGATTCCAAGAAATTCACTTGATACCATATTATGAAGTACCAGCAGGATTTACACATGGGCCTTAGTAACTTGCATGTGTCACTCCACTAAAATTAAAGTTAATGTGTGCTGAAATACATAATTTACTCTCTCTGAAATTTGAATCATACAATAACTAGATCCAAGCGTGAATTAACAATTTCTATCTCAAAGATTTGTCATTCCCACTCTGGTTTACTTCACCCAAAGCTGGGTCTCTGGTGAAAATTTCAAGCATATTACTTACTTACTCATGGAGCTAAGCCCTTCTGGAGGAGCCGCCATTTCTGCAGCTACTCAAGAATTTCCCAGCATTTTGTGGAACCCAAAGGTTCATTACCATGTTCAAAAGAGCCCTCCGTTGGTCCCTATCCTGAGCCAGATCAATCCAATCCATACCATCCCATTCTATCTCTCTAAAATCCATTTTAATGTTGTCCACCCACCTATGCCTTGGTCTTCCCAGTGGTCTCTTTCCTTCTGGCTTTCCCACCAATATCTTATATGCATTCCTCATTTCCCCCCATTTGTGCTACATGCCCTGCCCACCGCATCGTCCTCATTCTGATTATACCTGGAGAAGAGTGCACGTTACTAAGCTCCTCATTATGCAGTTTTCTCCAACCTCCTGTCACTTCATCTCTCTTCGGCCCAAATATTCGCCTCAACACCCTGTTCTGAAACACCCTCAGTCTATGTTCCTCCCTTAATGTCAGAGACCAAGTTTCACACCAATACAGAACCACTGGCAAAATTATAGTTTTGTATATTCTAATTTTTATGTTTTTTGACAGCAGACGAGAAGACAAAAAGTTCTGGACTGAATGGTAGCAAGCATTACCCTAATTCAATCTGCTCTTAATTTCCTCCTGAATCAGGTTTTGATTTGTTATAGTCATTCCCAAATATCTGCACTGTGCCACATTTTCAAAACATCTGTTTCCTATCTTTATGTCATGATTTTGCGCTGCATTTTGGTGACGAGACAGCAACATATTATTACCTAATAGTAATAATAATAAAAAAAAGACACACTATTGTTATCCACAGCAAAGCAAACATGCACATGTACTCATCTGGAATAGACTGAAAACTATTGCTTGCTACATGTTAATTCTGGGAACACAAAAAGGCATGTTTTAATTATATTTCTGTTTGACTTCTAGTAGCAACCAGTATCTTCAACCCTGCATATATGAACATGATATTCATGTTTCAATACATTATTCTTGCTTGTGCCTCATTTAAGCTTGATTTACAAGACTAATTACACACTACAGTACGTGCCTAGCTCCACACTCGGATGCTGCAAATGGCATGCAGTCACTCCATGACATACAGCAGGCTTAGAATTGTGTGGACCCATACCTATGGATTCGATATAGAATTCCCACAAACCTTTGAACTTGCACAGGTTTTCTTCATACCCTTGCTGAGTTTTGTCAAACGCAGATCCATCATTGAGCGCTTCGGCCGGGTCGAAGCCAAGTCGATCTTTGTAGTATGCCTGTGTTGACATGGTGGGTGTGTGCGCCTTACTGAAGCTATATGTCTTGAAATATCATGGATGTAACAGGTGCAAAAATCACCGTAGCTACAGTGAACTTCAGCAGATGTCAGTTTGCACAGCACAACACACTGATGAGACCACTGGTTTAATGAAGCAGCACTTGTCTTACACAAGGATGTTATTAAAAATGATTCACTTATATGTTGGTAAAGTTACCACTTTCCTTTAACTGCGATTACATCACCCTGTTCTTAGTATACTCAGCAGCAACTAGGAGGGACCAGCACCTATACCACTGTGTGTCTCTTCGTCTGGTGAGGCTGTCTGCGGTACAAAGTCAAGTGATACACTGACAATTCTTTACACTTTAGAGAGACGCATACCTTATGTTCTGGTTTTTCTTTAATGTGGGCGCTCACCACCTAACCTCCACTCACACAAGACATAACTGGTCCCTCTGGCTTTCTGTAGGTGGAGCAACTTTTGTGCCTAGGAGTTGCCTCGCTACCTACCTACTTGGCTTGCCTTCCTCTCACCTCTCTACAGTAAAACTGACCCAAAGTATGTGTTTGTGGTTTGCTTGTCACCTTAAAAGGTGGTCACTATTCTTTGACCCTTTCTGGAGACTCCAGCATCTTGCGACGTCACTGAGGAGAAAAACTGCGAAATGGATGTAGTGGGGATGAGGAGAGGGAAGACTCTGAGTAGGTTTATGTAAGAGGCGTAGCAGTTCAACAACTTTCTTTAAAACAGAAGCAGACGGGGGGGGGGCGAGCTTATATTTATATTGTTGTATTTCGTTCACACCTACACACAAGATGTATTTCGTACTAAACTTGACCACAGTTGGATGACCCGACCACTGTCTGACGGACCACACATTGAAACCTACACGTCTTATTACAAAAAAAATCGCATTACTCCACGGTGAGATACCATTGTTAAGGTACACACTTCAGACCACCAGCGACTCATCTCCACGTTTTGATCTCTTGCACCTGTATCGTTATTAGGAATGAAGCCAACCAATTCAGGCACATCCCAGCTCACCAACAGATGTCGGTCGAAACATCTACGTATTAATCCACCCACAGATCGGTTTACGTTGTTCGTACTCGTAACTTTATCATTATTCTAATCTTCATCTGCCTACGTGTAACCGACTTTCCTCCCATACCACTCACAGCAGGCAGCCACACACGTTCACCGGTTCAGTTCCACAGACAACCGGTAGAGGAGGCCTGACGTCAAACATCGTAAGCGACACAGATACTCCAGTAACACGCGTCGTAGGGTCTGTTGGACGACGAACAAAAAAGTGGAGGATAAAATATAGACGATATATCCTACTTTGAATACGTAAACCACTGACGGAGGGGGCAGCGGTTTAAGTTCTAGTACTGTGTAATAATGATATATGCACTGAAATCTTAAGTTCATTCACAAACATAGCAAGTCAATACTGAGTCAGTTTTAAACGGCTGCGAAACTTTCCTAAAATAACGATATGCTTCCTCCTGGTCCACCACCAGGATTCACACTCGAAGCCCGTTTCGTAATTAAAAAATCATTTGCTGTTTCGACCCCTTATATGCTTCTATTTTTGGCGTAATATTTTTTAAGAGTCACTAACCCATGCTTGAGTATAAAATATAAAACCGAGGGAATTGCATTCGCATGAAGAGGGATAAGGTCGGCATAATTAACAGTTTCGTGGATTGCTTGCAGCAATAATTTCATCAGATGCACGTGATAAATAGGCTCGTTATGTAGAACTTCATAAACGACACACTGAGTCATCGGAAATGTGGTCTGACCCTTCTCTGCCTCACGAAAGTATAAAACAACAGCAGTTCTTCGAGAATAGGTACTGTATCTCGCATCATACAGCACAGATAACACTGTGCAAGGTTAATTATTACTATTACGTCAATAACCTGTTTAATTGCTGTTTAAAAATCAACGTGTTTACGTGATATAAACATCGGATAATCCAGTATTAAACAATTCAATGTCAGATATATCCGTCTTGCAGGGATGTGGGATTTTTCTGCAAAATTTGTTTCATGTTTCGAAATCTTGTATAGAAATAAAAAAAAATAAATACCCTTTCATGTTTGTGATAATGAGCTCTAAAATGTCTCCCTCGGAAGTTCACCCGCAGAACTTTGCTAGAGTCAGTAGAGCCCAACCCACGGTGCTACAATTAGTTTGCTACATGTTAACATCATTTTCATACTCTTCGGCAAATATAATTAGGATGATAAGTCGTAGATGAGCTGGGTACGCAGCAAGTGTGGAGGAGAAGGGAGTTTTGTGGGAAAGCAAAACGATAAGTACCACTAGGAAGACCTAGATAATATGAAACTGGATCTTACACAGAATGGGGTGGCACGGACCGGGTTCGTCTGGCTCAGTATCGAGATCAGTGGTGGGCTCTTGTGAGCACGGCAATGAATCCTCGAATTCTATAATACGCTGAAAATTTACTGTGCAGCTGAGCGACTGGTGGCTTCTCAAGAACGACGCGGCTCCGTGGAGGTCACATCATCTTCTCATGCAAGTACTCATCTGCCAAATTATCTGGAAAATGAGTAGCGTGGCGTGAGGGTGTCAACTGGATGCATTTGGCTCAGGACGCTGTCCGGTGGCGAATTCTTGTGAAAACAGTAACGAGCCTTAGAATCGCATAACCAGTTACCGACGTAACTCCACAAGGAAAGTTGTGATCAATGGAATACGTCGGTCGATCGTTTGGTTGGCTGGTTCTTAGTTAGTTTGCGTATCGTCCTTTCGTGTTGGGAGCCCAAGATAACACAACTTTTAAGTATATAAAAACAAAACAAAATCCGTGGCTTTAGTCCTCAAGTGAACTATACCGGCCGAGCGACCGCCGTTGTCGGCGAAGTTAGTGCCAACTTTAGCGGATAGAGGATGTCGCGTGGTCAGCGCAACGAATCCTCACGGCCGTTAATTTCGGTTTTCTAGACCGGAGCCGCTATTTCCTTGAAATAGCTCCTCAATTATCCTCACGAGGCTGAGTGGACCCCGGTTCCAGACTGCAAGTATATAGGAAATAAAACTATTAAAGTTGTACACTAGGAACCCTGAATCCCGCATTTACAGTTACTTACTTACTTTACTGATTTTTGCAATTACAATACTTTTCCTGTATCAAATACGTGTGGGAAAGTAACATTTAATAATATACTTTAACGCGAGTCGAAATTATTTTGCTAGATACTAACAGTACTGTAATTGCATGACAGAAACACGTAAGATACTATCTAGATAATGCTACTTACTGCTTTGCTGCTTCGGTGACTGTATCGCCATATATTTAAAAAAACACCGTTTTTTTCAAAATTGCATACGTAAGGAATACGTACTGAAATGAGCTGTGACAGAATGGGAAATCGCACATTACGCGAGAGGACAAAATTTAATTCCTTATTATTAACAAGTGGAGTAACTTTATTTTGTTATGATCTTTGCTGTTGGGAATCCTCCTGCCCTCTCTCGGTAAGGAGCTTTAACTAGATACAAACGCTGGTACAGTACTACACAAAAATCAGTAACGAACCAGAATTGCGTACATAATCATTCATACAAGATGTTTTACTTATATGGACATAATCTTCCCAAAGCAAAAAGTGATGCCATGACAATATTTAACTTCAAATTTATGAAACAGGAGTGCATCAGTACTACAATTGAACCGCAATTATAATTTTTGATTATTGATGGCAAATCAAGCAAGTGACCTTGGATTTGCCGACTGCCCAGTGCTCATTTGCATTTCCCTTAGACGTCACAAAAACCGTTCGAATGATAATAATTAACACGTACATCCTTCAACATAAGGAGTGGCTTAGCAAAGTGGCTGGCTCGGGGATTAATAATTCTGCTGCCACTCTTACAAATCTTTATACGAGACACACAGGGTTCAAGCGACTTCGGCAATCCCCAGCTCCATGGTCACGTATGCCTTAGCTTGCAGCCCGCGGTAATCAGATCACACCAATCACAGTGGCCGCATGCTCTAAGCCATGAACTGTCTTCGCCCGCTCAAACATTGGGGCCGTGGGTTGGAATCCCACTCGAGGCATGAATGTCTGCCTTTATTCTGTGTTTGTGTTGCTCTGTGTAGGTAGTGGACTTGCGACGGGCTGATCCCCCGCCCAAGGAGTCCTACCGACTGTCTTTAAGATTGTGAAACTGAAGTGAAACAAAGCGCTTCACGGATGCCCTATGCCCCAGAAGGAGCAACAGGAAATTTGAATGAATGGATGACTCACGGAAATTCAAGGTTTTGAGATACCTGGTACATTTAAGGTCTTTCATTCTGGTCCGTCACACTAACCAATTAACAATCAAGTTCCTTCCGTCAAATGTGTCACATTTGACGGAAGGAACTTGATTGTTACCTGGTACATTTGTTTACTATACCCAGTCGGACCCGCTCCACTGATGGTTTAATGCGTACACAAAGACCTTGAAAATGACTGACTTTACCATTAACTAATTAATTATGAGTTACGACTTTCATATTTTCTAGCACAACTGTAAGTAGGCTACACTAATTAGTTACTTGAATAATAACTTAGTTGTCGTACTTATTTACTTAATGATTCACTTCTTTAGTCACTCCGTTTATTAATTGAGATCTTACATAAATAGGATGAAGTGGTATGGACTAGGTTCATGTGGCTCGGAATGGAGACCAATGGCGGGAGTGTTCTTGTGCACTCGGTATTGAACCTTGAATTCCATAACATGTTGAGAATTTCTTCAATGACTGAGTAAATGTTGGCTTCTCTAGAAAGACTCGGCTCCATGAAGTTGACTAGTTGGTTGGTTGGTTGGTTGGCTAAAGTAAGGTTAGAGCATGTATCTGATACACTGATCTAGCTACTTAATAATTTTTAACAATTTACACCTCAAACACAGCTTAATGATGTTCTCTGCAGTATCAACGTTTCCTCTTTAATCTATTTAATCAGTGAGGCTGAGTATTCCATTAATAATTCATACGTCCAATGATCTCTGCTTCTGACATTTTAGCTTATTTCTGTGTAAACATAAGAAATTGCGGTCACGGTAGCCGAGCGGTCTAAGGCATGTACTGTCTTCGCTCGCTCGGAAGCCGGGATCGTGTGTTCGAATCCCACACAAGGCATGGATGTTTGATGTGTGTATGCGTTTATTATGTTTGTGTTGTCCTGTGTTCACGTAGAGGCCTTGTGACGAGCTGATCACCCGTCCAAGGAGTCCTAGCGTCTGTAAACATGATCATGAAACTGAAAAATGAGCTATAATCGTCGTTAGCCCTTGCGTTGGGCGTCATGTTCTGCTCGTTCTTACGTACGGCCTCTACGTCGGGCGCCATGTTACTATAATCTGTAACCGTCTGCCTATTCGTTTGGCGCCATGTTCTTATACTCGTCCTCTCGTGTTGGTCTTCGGCCGCTGGCTGCTGGACTGTTACGGGCGACAGCGTCTACAGCTGGCTCTACCCTGCTTCACTTATCAGACTTACACACCTCTGATCTTTAGGGAAATGGGTTTTGTTTGGGCGCCAGTAAACTGCTACCGTCAGTTTACAGATTTGTGAAAGGTGTGAAGGATTGATAAGGGGGTAGCGGTCGTGGGTAGCTAGTTCCGCCGGCAGAGCTAAGGTTCAGTTCTCAGGCCGTTTGGCAGGGTCTCGCTCAGGAAGGGAAGTAGGAACTCCTGTTATAACACACACACACTTTGTTGCACAAGACACTTTATTAAACTGTTGTCCATAGTGGACGCCACAACCGCACTAGCTTGAATTTGCGTCCGAATGGGTTGCGATCTGGAATACGGCTTTTTGCAGATTACCTTCTCCTCGAAACTCTCGGAGTCGTCTCGGTCCACAAGTCAACTCCCTAAATTACGAGGATTGGTCAATTTAAAAAAAATGGGAGTACACTAATTAAGTATTCCCCCAATCCGTTTAGGTATTACAGGGAATTTAGGCGCTAAAACTTTACGTAAATCCTGTCAGTAGCTTGACAAAGGTTACGCTTGGCTTGGGCAGAGAGACCACCCATCTTTTAAGTTATGGGTTCAAAACTGTCACATATTGTATTCTCAAAGGATTCAGACAAGTAAAATTTTGTGTGACTTCCTAAAGAGCCAAGCTGCGGGGGTCTTTCCTGTTTCATTTCGCATCTGCGTTGACCAGTCGTTTTTCTTTTGTTTTTTTCCTTCGAGAGTTTGGGTTACACTCCTTGAGGGGAAGAAACAGCCTATGTACCTCTCGTTCATTTGCTGTGTGTTGCAAGTAAACCTAACCGAACACGTTAATTTACCTGGATCAAAATATGCTACTAAATGAAATCCACCTGGGGTTGGCAGATCGGTTACAGAGCCCTGTGCTGCAAAGTGGGATCGAGAGGAGAGGAGAAAAATATAAGAAATGCTATATATAAATAGCAATTCATCAAATTCATGAGCTCGCTTGTGATGATTCACTGCTCAGGACAAGGACAATGAAGTTTTCTGAAAATTCTCTTAATCAAAATTATTTTGTATACAGTCCCGATCTGCGCATGACATATTTACGGCTGGTAGCAGCGGTTCACATCATAAAGAATTTACTGTTGAAAACATGGCGGCCATCCAGTCGCCATATGCAGAAGCACCCTAAACTGTAACATTATAAGCAGCCTACTTCACGTAAGAGATAAATGGTTGTCAGAAAGTATCTTACTAAAAGACGGAAGGGTGCAAAAGAAATCTTACATCCAAAAGTATCCTACTAGAAGACAAAAAGGTTGTAAAAAAACAACTTACATAACTAATAATGTTCATGTATCGGAGGAGCATGTTGCCTCCATCTTCAAGTTCGAAGAATAAGCCTAGCATGAAACCAGTTTGAAGCAGGTGGAAGGCAGTTCTCATCGGACTCCACAGTGTTATAACCCTGAAGATGGAACCCTTCAATTTACCTAAAAGTTCACTCAAACCCAATAGTCAGGCAGCGACATTTCAAATTACCAGATTTAAATTAAAATAAATTACTCCATGAAATTTAGTACATGTCTGCCATAACGAGTTTGAACGATATCGGCCCGGTTGTCTGAGCTCTGTTACCAACGGAGGGACGCAACCAAACTGCCTACTTGCAGACGGGTTTCGGAAAGGCCCGGATATGGGTAGCATTTATCACAATTTTGTGGAGTGACTTCTAAATGGGTTTTGGATTGATGACCGAATTGACTGGACTCTGATACAGCGCGTAACTACAAGTTACAGTTCACTATTATACACACACACACACCAGTGTCCTCAGTCACGTCTTAACTGCCGTTCCTTGGTAGCGGCTTTCAACGGCGGACATTCCCTTTCCTCTGGGTTGTCGAACTGCCCCCAGCCTCAGGTACCAGCTTTCCACAGCAGCAGTTCACAACAACTCAACCCCAGTGGTTATCTGACTCACACAAGTTCAAAGGTCAAAGTTGTGTTACGACCGACGGTCAGTCGGCCGGTCTGTCTTGGAACAAAGCACCCATCTGGGGCTTGAGACCAGATCTTTATTACTGTCAGACAGTTGCAGGTTTGTTCATGTGGGGCGCTCTCTCTGACAAGAGGACGAGTCTGTCGTTTAACTCACACAGTTAACTGACCCTGCTTATAACATCTCAGCACGGACCACACACAAAACACCGCTTCCATTATTGTTCTATTCTTTTGCTGCCGTGGAGTCATACTTATTTGCGGAGCCATTACTTAGTACTAGTTGTTGCGTAGTTGCTTATTTCGCTGTTGTTGCCTAGCAACGGGTCTAAATTCCACAATATTGAAAGTAAATCCTCTGGTGCGGAACATGTCGGGCCGGGTGGGATATTAGCCTATAAAATTCAAGTCTGTGCAGGTCTTCGAACAGTAAGACAGAAAAACCGTGCAGCAATTGCCGGGAGGACTAATTAAACATAACCTGAAGGCAGACACTTGCTGCTGCGTCATCGCCAATCTGAGAACCCCACTGACGGCAGCAACAACCTGACGACGCATGCGTACTACCGAGCATTACAAAGGCGATTGGCATCTGGAAGTGTAGCAGGAATTCCCTGGCGCCTTTGAGTAGCTGCGATCTTCTGCGGGCCATTAGTAACGATGACAGGGTTATCATGCATCCAGAGCCAGAACAGACTCATGAGCAGCGCACAGCGCTAACAAAGAGCAATAGAAGACTGAATGGCATTGTGAGATCACAGATCCAAACACGTTTTTACGCATTCAGCGATAGTTCGTAAGGACCTGTAAACACAGCGAGATCATGCAGACTTCTGTCTTGTAATCTCATGGGCTTGTGCTTCTGGCTCTTTGTTATATTAACACTGCCTAGATGTTCTTTTATATTTATTACAATTTCTCAGAACAGCTATTTGTCACTCTCGTGTATTACCAGGATAACATTTTCTAAAAATGTTAATACACATATATCATACTGATCCCTGAACTGCAATGGACTACGTATGAAAAGTGCAACGGGACACGAATAATAATATGGTCATGTCTGTGTAGGCCTACACACGCCATTTCATAATACATGGTTTCATGTACCATGAGGTATACCGAACCATATTCAGGTGCGGGGAATAATATCTTCTTGGATGTGACGCTGTGTGGTGTAGAACTTCACCGACGTTTCGGAGGAACGTGCTGCCTCCGTCTTATAAGTAGAGAGGGACACGGCACGATCCTCCAAAACAACGGTAAACTTCTACCACAATACAAGGTCGCACACCACAGGACAACATTTTTCAAAGCCAGGGCCACGAGAACCTCATGTCATAGGCTTATGAAGAGTTCAATCTTCTGAGACTTAACGCCTTAAGTGCCTCTGCTTACTGCTGTTTTCTTGCTTGCCATACTCCTTGACCCTCCTCCGAAACGTCGCTAAACTTCTACTCAGCTGTACGCTGTTGCATCCCCGAGATACAGCTCTTTATAACCATCACTGTGAAAACCTCAAATCCAACCTCAAGAGCCACTACGTGGGAAAGTTTGTAGTGGTGAACCGCAACCGAAGGTGCGTTATATATTTCTTTCGTCTGGCAGGCCTAGTTTACGTCATCAGCTCAAAGTGTATAACTTGTATTCGGGAGGACGCCGGACCATAAACCATGAGTTTTCATGGCGTTTCCCGAAACCTCCAAGCGAACACCACTATAGTGCCTTCAGCTTGTGTCATCAGGTAACAGGATGGCAACGCTGTTTCTTGCGTCAGCGGCCGGGATCAAAGCCAGCAACCTTTGAATGCTATTATAATTGACCTCTGCTACACATGAACAGTAAGCAGTTCGGGACAATTCTCACCACTGGCACTTTTGACAGCCACAGAGCCCACGGGTGTTGAACCACGGAATATGTCTACGTTCGCTCCATATGCCTACATGAACTACAGCAGCCGTCTCGTTTCAGAATTCATCCACTGCAACTGAAGTTGCACAGCTCGCAAAATACAGTCTTCTGCAAAACAATGTAGCTTAATCGGTTACACGATGTACAACCAATCAGCATTACATAGCGAACTATTACACAGTACATAAACCCTGTACGTACTGGTGTGCATGTACGTGTATGTACCCCTATGTATGTGTATGTATATGCATGTATGTAAGCATGTACATATGGATGTATAATCAAATCAAAATCAAAACTGCATGCTGGAAGTGAAGCCTGTATCTCAATACGTAAAAAAAAGTAAAGCTATCCCTGTAACAGGTCTTGCAGGCCCATAGGGTTGTGAGACGTCGAGGCTCCCACATTTTCTAGAATCATAGATGGCGGTAAGGCCGCCCTTTACCCACCCCCCAGGAATATTCTTGGTACTCATTTCTGTTAGAGGCTGAGTCGACCCCAGGGCCACAGTGCAGCTACAAGGATTAGGTCAATTGAAAAAATCCAATGACCTCAGTGGGACTTGAACCCGCGACCTTCCAGCTTGTAGCTTAATGCCTCAACCAACTACGCTACCCCATGCCCCTGTCTCAATACGAGTACATATAAAAAATAATGTGTCTATTTGTTTGCTCGTTATGTATTTCCATATCGCGGCGGTATTTCGACAAAATTTGATACGATGGTAGAGGAACCCTCTCCGGGGGGAAGAGGTTTTAGACATTTGACGGCTCCAAACGTTACAGTTTGAGCACTTGAAAAAAATTTCGACCCCGGCAAAAAATGTTTTTTGATCACTGCACGAGAAACATTCGTCCCAGTGCTTCGATTTTTTTTTTTTTGGGGGGGGGGGTTGGTGACTTTTATAAAAAAAAAAAAAAATTGNTCGATTTTTTTTTTGGGGGGGGGGGGTTGATAGATCTTAGAAAAATACAACAAAATTGTATGAACAGAGAAGAAAGCTTCAACGGACTACAGTTCCTTAACTTCTGATTCCCTGTTAATACAAATAATTTTACGTCACTTGTTATCCCATATTCCAGGGACAGGTAAAATCTTTCGACAAAAACTGGCTTTCGTTTATCCAGGTCTTACAGTATTCGGTACACGTAAATCAGGTACATTGCTGGAGATCGTCGTTGTCGTACCTGAGGACCCTTCGTAGAAATGTAATTACAGGAATCAGGAACAATGACAGAAGTATTGGCTGGACAGAGAGAAAAGTATGATGCAATAACACGTGACAGAGAGAACATGTGTTCGCAGTAACTATCTTGCATTCGTATTGACTAAAATATTTGCATCGTCATACTATTTCGTGTATGTGACGTCATAATACGTTGTCTTGCCGTTTTTAGAATGGATAAAAAAATCACTACCAGCAATACAACGGTCACTAATTGTTCTTTTTAAACTGTGAATCAGTAGGGAGTGGCATATCATATTCCAGGCAATGCTGGATATTGTACTGTCTCTAGTGGACGACAATCAGATGCGCTGTACAGTAAGCCCTTGCTCTCCACCGAACATATCAACTGGATTCATGTATGCGGGAGTGGTCGTATTTCTTCTTCCACCTTGACGGATAGGGTCTCAAGCCCGTCACAAGGCCGCTACCTACACAGGCCACTACAAACATGGAAGAAACGCAGACATCCATGTCTCGAGTAGGTTTCGGCCCCACGATCCCAGTGTTCGAACGGGGGGAGACATTTCGAGCGGCCACTGTGATCGGCTGTGGTCTTATTTATGTCACATATCTGTGTTCCTGATTAGCGCAAAATTAAACGGAACAGATAACACGAAATATATAATCATCACACGAAATCAAAATCAGCAACAAACCCGTAACAAAACAAAATTTGAAAACTGCTTCAAAATACAGTGTTGAAGAGACTGGGAACAACGCTTAAAAATAAGTACGGCGTTCGTCATGAACTACGCTTCCCAAGACGAGTAACAGCATCACCCACCAACACCACGAGACACAATTTTTCTTGAAAAGCAGGTGGTCACTCAGCTGGTCAAGAATTTCCCCGCATTTTATACAACCTGAAGGTTCACTCGCATATTCACAACAGTTCGCCATTATAACCTATCAGCGAAAGGAATGTTGAAAATTAACGCGAAAATTTGGCAAATCAAGCCTCTAAGTACGAGCTCCAGGGGCAACCCTTCCAACGATAATACATTAGAGCTCTTTCGGGACACTACGAAATGACGACTTCACTGAATATGCAGGCCATGTAATTTTCTCGGCAAAAGTCGAGACTGCAATTCCAACTGAAGAATATTCCTGTCATCTTATAAACCTGATCCATATTCATGCACGACACAAGATCACAGCCACTCATAAGTCTGTTATATCCAGCCAAGACCACAACATGCTATTTGTTTAAGACCTACTATTACAGGTCTTTTCCTTTCAAGTTCTCTGACCTAGTCCCGCCCTCCTCAATCTGATTTCATTACGCCCGCAATATTTAAAAGATAACAAATTATGAAATCTCTTATTAAGCAACGCCTTTCCTTCCTCTGACGATATAATAGTACCGAAATAACGTAAGTAAAATCATACCCATGTCTGGCCAATCCTGATGTCAGAACACACAGAGTACAGCATTGTGTAATGTGTTACTTTCTTTCGGTCCCTTCACCGCTTACTTCTCGATCCTCTTCTGACAGAAAGGGTCCACGTGAACATCAGGAATAAACGCATTTAAATCCTAAATGTATAATACTCGTACTGCGAAGTCTGGTCTCTCAGCTTAAGGAAAGGATAGAAGTCAAGAGTGTTTGAGAGCAAAGTGCATGAAGAATATTTGGATCTGAGAGAGAGGAAACAACAGGACAGAGGAAATTACATAATGAAGACCTTCGTGACTTTCAGTCTACGCAGAATATTATTAGTAGGGCCCGGATCTTTATGCGCTAAAAACACTTAAAATATGCACTAAAAAGCGGGAAAATATGCACCAAAAATAAAACAATATGCACTTAAAAAGCAGGTCACTTTATTCAGACTCACCTATTTACAAGTAGCATTCACTGCAGAAAGTAGCATCACAATAGGCAACTGGACGTCTTTCAGTGTTTTCTGGAAACAAACTGCGTCTATTGTCCATCAGAATGAGTTTATAGGCTGAGAATGATCTTTCTACATCAACTGACGTGATTGGACAGTATTTATACACTGGCGCCAAAGGTTCGGAACATTCATCTGGCAAAGATACCCTAATTCCACTCAAGTACTGACTAACTAATTGCGTGAATCTTTTTTAGTCCTGGGTTCGAATTCAACACCATTTCTAACTTGCATTTAATCTTCTCTCCAGTTTCGCCTAGTGCGAAATTCAGTGAACAAGTTGCTTTCTGAACGAGTTGAAGTGAGTCGTGAAGGAGGGCACCGCAAGATTCTAAGCTCTCAGTGGCTTTTGAAACTGTAGAAAAATGTGCATGGATAAAATTCGCATCTTGATAAACAGTATCACTTCCAAACACCACTTTTGCTCCACGGACACATGCATACTCATCTTCAAGTTTTGTAACCACTTCTTTTACTTGATTGAAATTCTCCTGATAAAATGAAACTGCGGATATCCATGTCCCCCACCTGGTTAGGACAAGTTCAGGTGGCAGAGGAACCTGAGGTAGGCAATCTTTGTAGAACTGGTCACGAGATGGTGCTTTCAGAAACAGTTTCTTCCCCTCTTGCAATTAAATCGTTAACAGCTGGAAACTGTGCGCGTATTTTTTCTGCAATACGGTGTAATCCGTGTGCTCAACACGTTACGTGTATAAGATTTGGATAAAATACTTGTAAGGCCTTTGGTGCTTTCAACATATAGAATGCTCCGTCTGTGAGTAATACAAGCACCTTACAACAATTATTCTCAATTTCGGATGGCCATAGTACTCACGGAGAATAGAATCATTTACAAATCTTGCTATTGTGCAATTGCAAGCAAGAAGATGAGGTTTGCCGGGTTCGTCTGGATGTAGCTTAACAACTACGAAATTTATTAGGCATCGGCCACATAAATCGGTTGTCTCATCCTTAGTTATCTTTAATTTCAAACATACAGTATATGCAGAAATATGCGCTTACGTTTAGAATATGCAATAACGACCGAAATCCCTCAGAATATGCATTTGCATATGCGCATATCCATTTTAAAAAAATCCGGGCCCTAATTATTAGACATAAAATCGAGGCTGAGATAGGAGCAGCATAGAAGAGGGAAAGGAGAAATGCTTATATAATTTTCGTCGGAACACTGAAGGGAGAACATGCCTGGGAAACGAGGGCGTAGGTGGGAGAGTAATATTAAAAACGTTTTAAATTAAAAGGATATAAGGATATCGTCTGCTTTCAATTGACACAAGGACGTGCCCAGCGAAGGACTCTTGTAAACACGGTACTAAACTTCCGGATTCCATAAAGGGCAGGGAATTACTGGCCGAGCTGAGCGACTATCGGCTTCTAAAGAATGACCCTGCTCCATGTGTTACGTGAGTAGTACATATGGTTTCCGTAAATTATTCAATATTATAACAATTGCTAGAATAGTCAGTGATCAATTTAAAGATCAAGAATCCTTATCCCAGTTTCATATTTAAGGTAAGGTAAAGTTCCCTGTGCCGGTCACGGTAGCCCAGCGATCTAAGGCATGCACTGTTTTCGCTCGCTCGGAAGCTGGGATCGTGGGTTCGAATCCCACTCAGGGCATGGATGTTTGTGTGCGTTTTTCTGTGTTTGTGTACAGGCAGAGGCCTTGCGACGAGCTGATCACCCGCCCAAGGAGTCCTAAGATCTAGAAAAACCGAAGTGAACGGAGAAGTTCATGGAGGTAGGCCTAGGCCCACTGGGGCTGTAGTGCAAAGGAAAAAAAAAGTTCCCTGTGTTTAACTAATTAAGCACTATGCCATCAAGGAGTATGGGGGGGTGGATATATAGACCCACATCTTCTTGACGACACTAGTTGGGTATGCACTTTTTTTTAATAAAACGTGTAAATCTAATGCGGGGGCCAGTAGTACGTGTTTCGCTAAACTCCAGATTACAGACAGGAAGCACGCGAAATAAACACTGAGAGAAAGGAATTCTGACCATTATTAAAAAGCCACAGTCGAGGCTCGTCGGTCATTCCGAGCCACTACGGAACATTTGCGAAGACGGTTCTACTGGGAGGCAAAGCTAGGTCTCCTGTTTCCATTTCTGGATGAGATGGAGCGACGTGGGGAACTATTCTGTCATTCCCATCTTCAGAGGAAGTCTTCAAGACCTCAGTTTCGGAGTTTATCGCATCAAATGACATTTAATTAATGAAGTACTGACCAACTAGGACCCATAGCGTCTAGGCCGGCTCTGCTCCACCCCCCACCCCAGCTTCCTATCCAGAGGATTTCGGGGGCTATTTCCTGCGGGCAGCGCGGCCGGGGCACAAAGCTAACCGTTCGCCTCCATCTACCGAGGTTAAGAATGCATGGAAATATACATCCACTATTAAATCCACCTTTATGGCGTTGCACTTAATTAAGCACAAGGGCAACTTCATTTTACTTTACTTTTTTTTTCCCTCGGCACTACAGCTCCAATGGGCCTAGGCCTACCTCCGTGAACTTCTCCGTTCACTTCTGTTTACTTTACTTTACTTTACTTTACTTTATTCTGCAGAAACACGTTATGCAATTTGGTATGTCCTTGTGTCAGAAAACGTTCTCCGTGTGTAAAATAATTCCTTTCCCACGAATAATCTATAAAGCACGTTTACGACCCACCCAAAAGGCAAATGCTTTCGCTGTTCAAATACACACAGCACGCACGAGTCAAGTACAGGGAAGCCGCGGTGTGTGACGATGCAGAAGTTTGCTCAGGAAGACCACGAAACAGACTAGTCCTAAGTGGAAAAGCGAATCTGTATTCGTGCACTACTGCTCGGCGAGAACCTGGTCATTGTGTGGGCGTCATAACGCTGTTGGTGATTTTGTAAATTTAAATTTATTTCATTCAAAACGAAATGGAATGAGAAAACGCCTACACGTATCCACGTACCCACCCAGCCATCCAGCTATCTTTCTTTGGCACCATGCTGTTCTCGAGCACAAGATGACTACTACAATGCTGAGGTCTCTCTTCTGTAGTACTACGCCGTGTAGTCCGGACGTTTCGGAGGAACATGTCGCCTCCATATTGCGGGTTGAAGATTAAGCCAAGCAAGAAACCAGCATGAGCAGAGCTCTACTTGCTACCTGCTTCTCTATGTTGGTTTTTTTATTGGCTTATCTAGAGGTTAGCTGTAATGTCCTAGCGGCGTAGGGGGGCATGGAGGTATCCCTCCCGCTGCTGCCGCCGCTGTAATGCCGTGGTACAGGGGGGCGTGGAGTCAGCCCGCCTCTGTCACCACTGTAACTCCGCATGTCGGGGCCGTGGAGGTATC
>NW_019739946.1:505350-530323 GCF_002891405.2 Cryptotermes secundus
TTACTCATATGACCATCTCCAGTGGCCTAGTTAGCGGAGCGTCTTGCATACGGTATTACGCATGAATGCTGATTATCGCATTCTTAACCTCATTGCGTGTCCATGTGTTGTCATCTTTGCTCTTTCACTGCAAAACACTTTTCGCAAGTCTCCAGGCACCTAGGTAATGACTTAAATTTTCAATCCCAAATTTGATCCTCAACATTAGCATTCAGTGAGGTCCCTGGTTTGAATCTCGTACCTGAAACCATTATTCACATTGTTTTCCGTATTTTCCTTCCGTCTCAGAGACAAATTCCCCCTCTCTTCCCCGTCATCTCAACATAAGCATAATTACATAAGCCTAACATTAGATGCATCATTAAATAAAAACAATAATCGGCCTACACAGTATAAAAATAGTTGGTAAGTAACCCAGTAATTAATTAATTGGTACAGATGGCTTATGGGACACTGCAAACCTAAAACATCGCCTGAGCACTGAGGATCCATTACCCAGTTCCTCGGCCAGATCTGTGAGCTGATTAGCCTATACTGAGCCACAAGGAAAGTGAAGATTCCAACGGATTCCATGGCATGAAACAGAAATGAAGTTCAAGGAAACAGACAACTAGCAATAAGAATCCTTAATGTGGTATGTAACATGTATTTAAAGTTCTGCAGTCATCCAGGAGTGTGGTCGGTGCATTGAGAGCAATGCGTGTCTGTCCCCACTTGTCAATGATTACCGCTCTCAAGGACTGTCAGCTGCTAGCTATGACATACAAGAGGCAGGTTGCTTCATGGGTTTCTGCTGCGGTTATTCATAATTGTCAATACATTCAGCTAATGGTCCCGTATTTTTTTTCCAGTTGGCGGAACTCTTTGCGAAGCACCTCAAAAAATCGATTCTTTACGCAATCACTCGAAATATAAGTGAGAACGATATTATTAGTGGAAAATACATCACGGTCTTCACATCCAACAAACAGTACTACTACTACTACTACTACTACTACTACTACTACTACTGCTACTACTACTACTGCTACTACGGCATAGTACTTAACTACCTTTATCTCTGCTAGGTGCGATGAATTAACGTATTATTTCGTATAATAATAATAATAATTGGTAGTAGCGTTGGCAGCAGCAGCAGCAGCGGTAGTAGTAGTAGTAGTAGTAGTAGTAGAGGTGCCATGAAGGTATGTGGGGGCGTGGAGATACAGCTCCGCCTTTCTTGATTTTCTCGACTTTACATATGTCTCGCAATCTCTTGTCTAATTCTGTTTTATCCACTAATTATAATTTGAGGACTGGAATTGCGATTCTGCACAGACCCGCCTCTGCGGTCTCACTGTCCACTTCTTGCAGCCACACATTTACTGTTACAAAGCAAACCACGTCACAGACCCCACACAGCAGTCAGAAAATAGTTTTCCATACATTTCTCTGAATATTCACCACGCCGAAAAATATTTTACAGCAACATTTTCTGCGATAATGTGACCTACCTGTATATTTTGTTGTGTATCACTGCATAGTATGACAGGTCGCTATTTAGGGCAATATTTCTCAACCGGTGGGACTTGCCAGTGGCCTGGATGGAATGTGAGGTCTCGAAATTAGAATTGCATTAATGATTAATATAATATTAAAATGCATATAACTGTAACACTACAATTCTTGTAGCAAGAAAATACATTCACTCCCCCATACGGCTTCATGGCGTGGTGCTTCATTAGTTAAGCACAGTGACAATTTTACCTTTACACTTCTTGCAGAAAGTGAATCCTTGTGTTTACTGCGGTAGGATTACGGTTCTTCGATAAAATAAAAAAAAAATCGCTTATGGGGNACTGGGTCCACTCGGCACGGCGGCCACTGATTGGCCTATTGTAGCCTGCCAGCCTGCCCCGGGTGATTATGATGATGGAGAATTTGGTGGAATGAAGATTGACAGGAGAAACCGAAGTACTTGGAGAAAACCAGGCACAGCGCCATACTGTCCACCATAAATCCCACTTGACCAGACCCCGGGATCGAACCCGGGCCGCCGCGGTGGGAAGCCAGCGACTTTTCTTCGATAAAGTGACAGGTAAGACGCAAAATGCAAGAGAATAAAAACTTACTAATTAGATGTTACGTCAGATCGATAGAATCGAATATAATATCTAGCGTAAGCCAATATTTAATTCCATCGAAATTGCTTCAATGGTTTCTAGCATAAAGCGTGCAGCCGGACGGCTACAAACTTCTAATTATGGGTTTACTTCATTCACTAAAATGAACGACCTTCAAATAAGACATGAAGGTATCGATGCATGACAAAGCAAAGCAAGAACATACCGATATACATATAATGTGCATAATGGGGGCAGTCCACACAACAACATTCCTGAAAAACGAAATAGACACTATCGTATCAACATTTGTTTTATTTTGCTGTTGACCACATAGCGTCTACAATGTCTGAACACGTGACAGGATCATAAAGAATCACACACCATTCATATTGTCGGTTGTGTTTCTATCAAACAATGAACCTCGAACATGCCACAAGTCAGCTGTCAGTGGAGGTGCTGAAGTGCATCAACATTTTAGAAAATATTTGGTGTTTTCTTTAATTTTTCACGGCGCAATAGGCAGACTAAACCGAGAGTTCTCATGGCTTATCTTATTCCCTCTGGACCAGCGTTTCTCAGCCTTTCTTCATAAAGTACCCAAGTACCTAAAATTTTTCTATTACTAGAAGAGATTGTTTAAACAATATAATCCTAACTGGCTGTTTGGAAGAAATTTCGTACAGGCATTAAGCTTGCCATGGTAGATGTTAAATCTTCGTGTTCATGTTCCTCCGAGAATACGCGTACCACCGGTTGACAAACACTCATCTACACTACTGTAACTGTTCTCAACTTTTTCGTCTCCCTACAAAAGTCCCTTCCATTATCGCACAATTTCTACCGTTCTTTTGCGTTTCTAAGGAATCAAAATGAATGCACTGCGCACAGCGAATACTAACGTCAGATAAATATACGAGACTGTGAAACGGCCACTGGATGCAGCCCGCACATCACCGGACAATACTCCACTCAGTTCATTTGTTGGTGTGCCAAAACGCAGTGTATTGCGTGCTGCATCCAACTGCAGAACTGCTGTCTCGAGGCATATCAACTGTCTGTGGGTAATGGCTTGTGTAAGGTTACCTGTGAATCAACATGCTACGTTAACAGAAGGAAGGAAGGACCAGGCTACAAGGAGTCACATACCAGAAAACACACTCTTCAGATTTATCGCTGTGAGAACCGCCATGTCCAATAAACCACAAAGAGACATCGCATGAAGAAAGTCATCCTTGACCTCTTAAGGGTTACCATTCTTCATGTCTTTTTTGCCCGAGTTTTCTTTTTCTCTTTGGCGCATACTCTCATGTCAGATGTCGCAAGTCCGCCACTTTTAGAAGGACGAAACCTACATTGTCCCTCTTTCAAAATAACAATGACGTATACAACAGGCGATGAAATGTGTGTATACATGTATACACTCTATATAAAGTGTATGACCTATTTTGCATTTCTCATTGAAAAGCTCAGCGTGTGCCGATACTAAGCACCTCGCTTACGGCTTGTGGAATGGGCTTACGAATTTCATACGAGAACTTCCGTCAATTTGTTGCTCCAAATACTCTCCATGGCGCTGCTCTCAGTCTCCGAGTATGTTCGTTCCTTACGCAAACAGGCGAGTTTTCAACCTCTGCAGGAGGTCGGTGGTCATTTTCACGCCCCCGGCAATTTTAACATCTGGGGACGCCTCGCCCCTACTCATCGTACAGAACACTGGGTGGGCCCCAGAGCCACCCTGGACGCTGTGGAGAAAGAAAAAATCGCTTGTCTCTATTGGGAATAGGACCCCTTGTAAACTTTTACTTGATACTCGCTTGAGGCCACGTCTGCTGAACCGACCAGGCATATGCCTGTTACGTCTTGTCGCTTAGCTGCACATGCCAATAGTCTTCCTGTTCTCATGGCCCGGGCTTGGGCGTACAGATAACAAGGCACAATGACGATATGGGTAGCTCCAGCACTGCAGGTAAAGCTAATGCTTATTCTGGGATTTAAAGGTTGTGATAGAGGTGAGGCGAAAATGGAATGAACAGACAGATTGCTGGTCACTGACCACTGACGTGTAATGGTGGGGCGATATACCCACACACACTAACATTACACCGCAACAAACAAAATTATATCTTCATGATTTGTTTAATCCGTCTTGCAGTGCGTACACTTATCTATCTTCTTCTCTCACTCTCACTACATGTTTCGGCATAAAAATGCCATCTTCAGGTGCTACTCAATTCACGTCAGACTAGTACATTGTATGCCTTGTCTTCACTTTAAAATAACTAAAATATATGTCCATCATATATATTGACAAATGTCAATCGTAAAAATATTAAAACTGTTCAGGATTCCCGATCGCTACGTCGTATCTTATTACGCCAGTCATGCTCATCCTACTCTGTTGGAGNCAAGACGGATTAAACAAATCATGAACTTAAATCAGTGCAACAGGACGCTAAAATATAACAAAATTATATCTTGTTCATTTTCACAGTGCAGTAACATAAATCTGTGTGGTAGAAGCTTTAGACTAATTTAATAACATGCAATAAAACAAGTTAAAGCTATCCCTGTAACAGGCCATGAAGGCCCATAGGGTTGTGAGACGTTGAGGCTTCCACATTTTCTCTAACCAGTCGGCTCACAGATGGCGGTAAGGTTGTCAGCCTTACGCGCCGGCCGCCCTTTACTCCCCAGGAAGATTCCTTGTACTCATTTCTGTTACAGGCCGAGTCGACCCAAGGGCCATACTGCAGCTTGAATGATTAGGTAAATTGAAAAAAAAAATCCACCTCGTCGGGACTCGAACGCGAGACCTTCCGGCTTGTAGCGTAGTGCCTCAACCATCTACGCTGCCGCGTGCCCCCAATAATATGCCACATCTAAATGCACTTACTAGTATACTTTATATAAATGTACAGTATTTAAACAATCTGCCAATATGCGGGAATTTCTGAGCTCAGGATGTTGATGCGTGCTTCGTGGACTTCTGCTCTCTTTGATCCGGAAAGCAACTCCCGCGTTTCCGCGACGCAGAGGTACATCATCTTCGTATTTTGAGTTCGCTACTCTCCCAGTATGAAATGTCGTTTGCCTGTTGGAGTAGTAACTTCGAAACCTCTTTTTAATTGGAGAATTAAGTTATGATACAATCTTATCACAGGTATTTGCCAAACTTCAACTTTGACAAAATGCGACCAACATCCAAACACTTAAAACGTCCAAGAATTACTGGAATTTTGGACTTTGTCCATCTTCCAGTGATGGAAGTTAGCTCTTTCCAAGGGACCCAACTGCGTGTCTTCAACCCTCACCTGGGGACGAAAACAGACCCAGTTTCCGAAACGTTTTGCTTCCTAGTATTTAGAATACCGGACGATGGACGAAGTCCAAAAACCCAGTAATTCTGAAAGTTACACACCATCGTCAAAACCTTGTAGGATCTGCTTCCTAAAACGTCGTTTGATCGCCCTGGAGCTCGTCCCTCTTCTGATCGATAGGGTAGTTCTCCCCGTCAGCGAACGTTTCTCTTAATTTCTGCACTCCGCAACGCCGAACAAAAAGAAGAGCCTCTCTGCGTTTATGGCTTCTTGACTGTCACGAGGATTTCGGATCTAATGAATTATGGGAATTCATACTGCAGTTCGTTTGAAGGAAAACAAAGATCGCTCTCACTCAGTGGACACTTGCCTTCTTTCTCCTTCAGCTAATTTTCCTGAATCAGAAGAAACATATTCCTCTCTAATTTGAGTAAGCTGTCCAGTAACGAACCGGGTTTTCTTTGTAAGATTTGAGGTTTTCACTGCGGTCTTCTGGGATGTGGCACCTTGTAGATGTGGTGTTAACCGACGTTTCGGAAGAACGTATCGCCTCCATCGTCAGGGTAGAAGGAAAAATAAGAAAATCCGCAAGCGAAGAGCCCGTGAGAACCAGTACAAGCNATCGATCTGGGACACCGCATTCAGCTTCAGAATACCTCCATCCTCGCCACCAAGACCCGCTATATGGATCGCATCATTAGGGAAGCAATTGAGATTGAACTCCATCCCGAAAATATGAACAGAGAGGGGAGAGGGGGGATTGTCTCAGCAAGTCATGGAAGCCTCTCATCTATTGACTAAAAAAAACCCTCGAGACATGATGCCAGATCCACAAGGCTACACAGGCCATGACCCACTAATATAGCAAACCCCCAGCTTAAGGGTTAATGCCCTCCCATTAACCTTGCCTTTCTCTCCCCCGACACAACATCCTATACAAACCCTGCTTCTCCCTCTCCACTGAGTTCCCATGTAGACTTGCCCCCCCCTTCCTTCTCTGCTCTCACATAGCTGTGTATATTTCCAACATCAGTCTGCTTGTATCGGTTCTCACGGTCTCTTCGCTTGCGGATTTTCTTATTTTTCCTTCTACTCTGAAGATGGAGGCGATACGTTCCTCCGAAACGTCGGTTAACACCACATCTACACGGTGCCACATCCCAGAAGAGATTGAGTCGTCCCGGCTCTTACAGGAATACGTCATCCTGTTACAGGCTTCATGCAGTCCGTGAATCTGAATGAGGACAACTGCACTGCGGAAAGTACCGATAGGATCAGCTTTCATGAAGAGACAGCAGCCTAAGATGATGTAATGGCAGTACTTTTCGTTACAAGAAATGCCCGACAAAGACAATTCCGACTACAAAATTACAACACAAGTACATGATTAACAGGGACAGAAAATGACATTTAAAAACGTTTCACTGTCAAGGTTACAACGAATCGCAATTTCTTAAACTGAGGAAGCCAAAGCCTTCGGATACAACCCACTTTAATTTCAAAATAAGCGGCTAGTTACATGACACGTGGGTTCTTGCAATTGCCAAGTAATAGCACCGGGTCAGACAATATCGTGACTACTGATAGCGGGGAAGCAGGCAGACACTGCGACGGTTCCATTCGAACCGAGCGAAACTACGCGCATTCACGAGTACGGGCAACGGGGGTTAACTCTCGTAATACTTCATATTGTACAGGCACGTGACAGAAGCAAGAAAGTAAATATGGGCACGAGTAGTTATCCCTCGCACTGAGGGCGATTTGGGCCAGAGAGGCAGGAAGTAACAGAGGAGCTTCGCCAGATATTATTATGGCAATACAGAGAGCTTCGGCAAAACTGTAACTGGGGTCAGTGCCAGGCCTCTATGAACACGGAAATACAACTTCTGTTTCCTTAAAAACAACGAATTTCTTGACCAGCTGAGGTGTATTGGCTTATCGAGGAGGAACCTGCTCAGTGGAGTTGGTTAATCAAGTTTTATGCGTAAGCAAGCATTTTCGTTAATTCTGTATCAGAACTAAGTGTGGCACTGTAATCATGTAGGGGAGGGTGAAAGGTAAAGTTGACCCCGTGCTTAACTAATTAAGCACTACGCCATGAATGCGTATTGGGGTAGCGGATGTATAGATCCACATTTTCCTGACCTCGGCACTAGTTGCAGATCCACGGCCCGCCCGCTTTACCCCCGGGGAAGGAGCCCCCGGTACCCATTGGATAGGAGGTTGGGTGGATCCCAGAGCTGGTCTGGACAACATAGAGAAGTGAAAATTCTACCGGGACTCGAACTCCGACCCCTCGGTCGTCTAGCCCGTAGATGTAAAAGAGGAAGGTCGCTGCCTTCTTAAAACTTCTTCGTTAAGGTGAGAAATAAAAACCATAAAAATATTATCACATAATCAGCTTTTGAGCCGAGATTCGAACTTAGGGACTCTCGAACAGAAATCAATATGGCCTGGGAAGACGTGGTCAGTTTACATGAGCATTTCTTACGAACACCTAATTCCCTTTTAGCAGAACCTAAAAGCACAACACCACTAGCACCGGGGCCCACAACCTCCCACCCCCACAATGCACTTCCCTATGGTCTATCTTAATTTTCGTACAGCGACGGGCTGGACAGCCGGGGTTTGATTCCCTCCATGGCAAGATGTTTTCCTTCTCACAGTGTCCATAACAGCTCTGGGACCCACCCAGCCTCTATCCAACGGGTAGCGGGGGCAATTCCCCGGGCGTGAAGGTGACCACTCACTTCCATCTAGTGCCGAGGTCAATAATGATGGAGCTATACCTCCACTCCCCAATATGCCTTCAAGGCATAGTGCTTTATTAATTAAGGATGGGAAGAATTTTACCTTTACTTTTACATAGACTTGTATCGCTGTTTGCGATCTGAAATGGTCACTATTCAAGATCTTTCTCCACAAAAAAATTATTCTTTACTTTCCTACCTCCCCAACCCAACTTACATATTCGGACCAACGTAGCCTCCTACATTTTATCCTAAGTTATTTATCAGGTGCAGAAATAGACTCCTGTTACAGGGAAAGCATGAAGTAAGTGGAAAAATAATTAATTTTGGTTATAAAATGGACTAATTAACACGTTATCAGCATTTCTCCTCTTGCAACGGTACTAATCCCAACACAACAACACTGCTCGCCAAAACACTTTCAATTTCAGACGACTAAAAACTCCAGGAAGTAAGTTATTATTACGGAGAGCTCCCTACCATGACGAGCTTCGCAGCAGCATATCCGTCCTTCACAATGGTCAGCGGCGCTCCTAATACAGAGCAATCAATGGGAAAAGGCAACTAGCATCAGGTTGTGAACAAAATGGCTGCACATGTGAACAGCTAAGCTCAGACTGTAAGAAAGAAATCACGACTATATATTTTTTATCTTACCCATTTTTTCCTGTTATTCTGCTTTCGTTCCAGTCCATGCTTTTCAAGCAGTTACTTCAGTGTCTTTGTTACTCAGCCAGAACTTGAAAAAAAGTATATTTCCGTATTACGCATTCAAAAAACATCTGATATATCTGCAATAACATGATACCAACAATGTGAGGTTAGTTTCGTGAAGAACACAAAGCGTAGTTAAAAAACGTTGAAGCAATACTTGACTATTACAATCTACGTACCTTCGGTGTGTGCCTTAAGATCATCATGAAGAGTGCGTTCGTTTTTCAAGAATGATCCAAAAAAGACAACTCTGCTAAATTACTAGAAAAATGGTTTACTTCCTGAACCTCAGAAACCACAGAACCTGACATGGTTATCACTTTACTTCCTTCCCCTCTAATTAACGTCCGTACATTTCCACCAATAAGCATTTCTGTGGACAGCAGCAGGCTACTATGGAATATAAACATTTTCATTTTATGGTGGCAAGAATTAGATTTCTGGGGTCAATAGTTTGGGCAGTAAAACAAAGATATTAGGAGAAAAGTAAATGCATATAATTTAAAAGAAGACTGATTAAGATTTGAGGCTTTCACGGCGGTGACTATGAAGAAAGCAGTCTTCTGGGATTTGGCACCGTGTATATGTGGTGTTAACCGACGTTTCGGAGGAACGTATCGCCTCCATCTTCAGGGTAGAAGAAANAACCGATTAGACCATGCACAGAAAAAGGAATAGGGTTGAACATCTGAATATAGCCTACAGTACAGACCATTAGGACAAAGAAATAGTTATATACCTATTCAGAGCAATATGAAACGCAACAGGCCCATAGGTCTACTGCTTGAAGGAGACGCAGAGAAGAAAGAAATATTTTCATACCATCTCATTATTTACTGCTATATTTTTTTGGGTAAAATTGTTATCCGTGTTAATACAATGCCACCGCACGATGAAATAAAAAAGAAACATCGTAAAGTTTTCTACAAAGGTAGAACGCAACATCTTCCCACGTTTTTAACACTGTGTGGAAAGGAGGAAGCAAGGAAAGAGGCAAAAAGGGAGAGAGATGTTTTAGATACTGCGACATAACGCCTGAAGCCGGAATTGTTAAGTCAGAAAAGACGGTCACTGCAAGGCAATGATTTGATAATCATGTTCCGTTACAACAAATAGCAGCGAATACATCGTTGCCTAGGTAGCAAGTTTAATCACGTTACCGTGACAACGTGTACGTAATCAAACAGTTGCTATGGATACGAAAGCAAAACTGTACAAGGAGCTGTCCTATCTCCGCCGGCGAGAAACCAGCTCAGGCCGAGATAGACAGAATCCAGATATAGAGTTCGAAAGAGAGAGTTCTAGAGGATTGAGGACTGAGGATGAAGACTGTGTGTTATTGGTACAGTAATCCTCACATTGTTATACGTTCTAATTACTTGTAGTTACGACGTACTAATATCCAGTAATTCGATTCGCCAATCCAAACCCCGTCTACAAGTCACTAATACACGTGACAATATTAATAGTTTTGATAAGAAGATGGACGGATGTGTGGATGGATAGATAAATAGATAGATACAATTGTTCAATTTACGTCGTTTGGTGTTATGCAGATTTTCCAAGGGAATCAACTCCCACTTGTATTGGAGATATCTTTACAGGGTCTTCGGATTACTACCACGGGGTTTATACCAAACCGTAACTTGCTGTCGGGTTTTCGTACCGCAGATCTAAGTCAGAACACCTACACGTATTACGAAATGTACGCCACATTCTTCCCGTGCATACGTTAGCAACAGATGTCTCAGCTATATGCAAGTATATTGTGACATGACGGCTGAAAGCCGGAATGGTGGAGCCAGAGCACACGTCCACTTCTGAGCAACGGATAGGAAATGACGATTCCATTACAACGAATAACAGTGAAGGAACCGTTACCAGGTGCCAAGCTGCTAAACACAAAGACATCTCCGAGACAACGCATTCATGAAAGACAGTACTGGAACCCTTGGAGGCAGTGATTTCTGTTAGGTTCTCAGACAGTTATAGAAGATAAAGCATTTTGTGAATTGAAGAGTAGAGAATTCTTCGGAGAGATTTGTCAGACAGATGTCTTTAAGAAGGAGTTTAATGTGTGAGCTGTTATAATCAACTGCAATTAATCAGTCATCGAATGAAGAACCCATTAGTATCAGTCACGTTAACCCTTCCCCCGATACGTGACAATACCTTTAGTGCTTCTAGATACAGTTAGAATCCTCATTCTCCATCGCTTTTAATGACGTGGGCAACTTTGAATTTCTGATTTGAGTGTTACTGGCTCCGTACATTTTGGCTGCTGTATATTACGACGCTCATAAGGAAAGTAAACATGAAGATGTAACTTCCCTGTTTCGCGTTTGTAGGTTGTAGACTTTGGACACAATTCGAATCCTCAATTCTACATTAAGATAAAGCACTAGAATGAAGTACATTTTCCTATGGACGAGCTCCGGTCACCGTTAACTCTTTAGTACAGAAAGCAGTTTACAGATGACAGCTTATATGCTTACATGAAGAGTACTCCATACTTTAAACCGTGGTTTCTAAAATTGTTATGGGGAGCTACCGAGTTCTCAAGAATTATTCAAAACATAGTTGTATCTGCGCACAGCTCTGGCCGGTCACTAAGTAAGGTTTGATACAGATACTGTAAACGCCAAGGTTGTCCCTGTGCTTAATTAATGAAAGCGTATGGGGAAGTGAACGTATAGAATCACATTTTCTTGACCTCGGCAGTAGTTGGAGGTGAGTGGTCAGCTTCACGCAACGACCGCTTTACCCCCGTGGAAAGAACCCCCGTACCCATTGGATAGGTTAGGTGAAACCCAGAAGTGGTGTGGACGACATGGAGAAGACAATATTCTTGACCCTACCGGGACTTGAACCCGACTGCGCTACCTCGGCTCACACAGATACTGTAGCGGAGCTTCCGTGACTGCATAGGAACATTAGAGCTAACTGCAAGATGTAGAGAGGCTCCTGCTGTCACGGTACATGATGATGATCTGCAATAATGTGCATACTGCACTTCTCGCTGAGCGGCAAAGATGGGGGAGCGAATCGCGTACATTTACGAGTGTGTTCTTTCGTGGGGTCGTGATGTCATGAAGCTCAAATATCCCTGCATTATGCAGGTGGTCACGACCCACATTTTCAGAAACCATGATGTTGGGAGAATATGGAAAGAATCAAATATTAATAGGCCTGAAGTTATGCCACTTCCAAATTAAAAAAGAAATTATCAACCTAAAAATTTACATATTCCTAATACGTAGAATACTGAATAGGCTTATCTGATGAAGTGCAGGACAAGAGACCGTTTCATTAGCAGTGGCAACAAGATACATGCGGTGGTACAGCTAATTTCTGGCACAAGACTTAAGTACAAGCTGGTTAAGTGGAGGGCACGAACATCTGGTTTGTGCCTGTAACACACATCAACACCACAGGGTAATGCAAATTCGCAAAGAATGCACTCGGAAAATATGTGAAGGCCTATTCCAGTACCGTAAAAACTAAAGGAAATCTTGAAAATGAGCCTGGCAGGTTAATCACAAGACATTTAGATAAGTCTTACTCTTCCACGTAATCGACCCTTTCCTCAGTATGTTTGGAATAAGGGCCCACATGTTTTCTAAATAAAATGGGTTTGGTTGGGCCTTAAGTCATTCTTGCATCGATTCTTTCTTGGGCTGATAAACTCATTAAGTGGAACGACTCTGAAATGTACAAAATGTACCAAATGTACCAAAATAAATGCAAATTCTCAAAGAACATGTTCTGAAAATTTGTAAAGGCGCTATTCCACCGGACGGCACCGCACGGCTTGAGTACACTTTCCGCTTGTTAATTCTGTCGCGTACGGAGGGAGATAAAGGCATTGCCTAGTACCATATCACTAGAGCTCTAGTTGCATGACGTCACCCTTCCGGCAATTTAACATATTTTGTTACGTACGGCTGTTATATATGACGGCTTCATAACCAGCTAAGCGACTCTCAGTTTGTAAGAAAGGTTTTGCTCCTAGTTTTCGGAGGAAGTGTGAAAAGTCACGAAGATTTCCGAAGTTTCGGGCAGATAGGTCACGCTGTCTGGAAGAAAGCGCTACTGTTTCAGGAACGAAGAGCATGTTATTGCAAATGTTAGTAGCGACCTTTGTTGTTCGTAAATCTTCCACACTATCTGAACAGGGCAAGCTGCAAGTGGTTGACAGCCCAGTGGACGGATGGTGCTCGGAACAGGTTTCATGTCGTTAATTTCCAATGGCAGGCAGACTCGTATACTGAAGCTCGAAGATCGATTCCTAACACGACAGCGTTACGGTCATGCAGCTGAAGATGCAAAACTCGCATCCGCATTTGCCTCTCAACTTTCTTGAGAGTTTATCTGTATATTTGTTCGGAGAGCCGGCACAGCTGGACGGCTGAAGGGTCGGAGTTCGAGTCCCGGTGGGGTCAAGAATTTTCTCTTCTCCACGTCGTCCAGACCGCCTCTAGGGGCCACCCAACCTCCTATCCAATGGGTGCCGGGTGTTCTTTCCCCGTGGGTAGAACGGCATGGGGCGTGAAGCTGACCACTCACCTCCAACTAGTGCCAAGGTCAAGAACATGTGGATCTATACATCCACTCCCCCATACGCCTTCATGGCATAGTGCTTAATTAGGTAAGCACGGAGACAACTTTACCTCTTACCTTCTAATATTTATTCAGCAAGTCAAGAAATTCCTCCCTTTTTTTGGAATGCCCAGAGTCATTGCGATGTCCATACAAAATCGACAACAAACTATGTATTAAGCCAGTTTAGTCCGTTTGAGTGGAGTGTCCATGTAAGTGCGTGCGTCGTGCAGCGTCTAAATATATTCTGTTTGCTTTAATGCCACATTTTCCACCTGTTTTGAATTATCAGGTACCGCTTCGGCTGGCTCAGTGCGTACCGACAGATCACCATTGTTCTGGGGTTATGTGTGTGTGTGTGTGTAAGATAAGGGACGTGACACGCAAATAATCCGAACCAAATAGCATCGGCAGCAAACATTTTCCTAATTTAGTGCGCTTTAACTTCGTCATGAACACACTTTGTTACAGTCGTTCAAATCAGCTTCTCACATATGCCGTGGGCGTTTATTTCAGCGAAAACAATTACCATAATTAAGAACACTTAATTTTATTATGCGATTGTATGCAGGTTGGCCTAGATAAGACTCTCCATGGAGCTGAGCTCTTGTTGAGAAGCTTACAGTCGCTTAAAAATATGTATTCCATTTATGGAACCCAAAGGTTCATTGCCGTGTTCTCGAGTCTAGATACAAGCGAAGAGGAAGCTGAATGAGTCTGTACCTTCATGTTTGTTTGTCAGTATCCAGTACGGACATAGCAAAGCACAAGGTTCTGACCCGTGAGGGTTTTATTTGCATGAGACTCAGTACAAGGCATTGCTTGCATTGCAAACGACTATAGGCCTTAATGAGAGCCGGGATAGCTCAGTCGGTATAGCGACTGGCTACGGGCTTGACGACCGAGGAGTCGGAGTTCAAGTCCCGGTGGGGGCAAGAATTTTTACTTCTCCACGCCGTCTATACCGGCTCTGGGGTCCACCCAGCCTCCTATCCAATGGGTACGGGGGGCTCTTTCTCCGGGGGTAAAGCGTCCGAGGCGTGAAGCTGACCGCTCACCTGCAGCTGGTACCGAGGTCAAGAAAATGCGGGTCTATAGATCCACTCCCCCATACGCCTCCATGGCGCAGTGCTTCATTAGTTGCTCACTGGGACAACTTTACTTTTCACAGGCCTTACAGGGTAAGTGTGGGACACCGCGCGCAGTATAATGTCAAGTAAGTACGCTCTCTTAATAAACTGACAGCTTCTTACAGGAATTTAATTATCAGAGCATTACTAATAAGTGAGCACAAGCTATACACGTTTCCGGGGCGTGCAACAAACATACTCCAGTTATAAACACGGAAGGCGAGCGGGAATGCAGGAGCGGTTAGCTTCAGTCCAGTATCAGCGTGGTTGGACGTGCTCATTCGGTGTGTCCTCTGCCAGCCATACTCTGAACCGAACTGCCCTAGGATGTGTCACAATTGTGCGTTGGATATACTTAAAGGACAGACACAACTGACTATAAATAAAACTTCAAGAGAATGTAAAATATATGACAAAAACACAAGTGTTCGTCAGGCTAACAATGTTAGATACAGAATTATTCCTGCAGCCTGAAGTGAGGAGCACTATTTTCATATTTCCAAACATAAATTAATTTCCAGGAGATCTCGGCAGCGAAAGAACATTTAAATCTGGAGAGATAGCCAACGCTCTGGTAGCAGAACCGCAAGGCTGAGCACCGCTAATAGCAGAGCCATGATTCTGACATAGACTTAAGTATGAGGTAGTCAGCCTCAATGTTGTGCTCTAACCTCTTTCTCGGTGTTGCAAGCCGACGATTCCCACCAGTCTTATGCAGTCATTTATTTTCTCCTGCATTCTATCTACATACGGTAGCCAGGGTACACTCTTACACTTCACTATTCTAACAGTACCGTGTGGCTTTATACAAATCAGTGTTCCTATTAATACAATGTCGTAATATGCTCACTTATTTCCCCGTTTTTGTTTTACTTACTTAATCCGTTCCTCTCTTATCTTACGGTGTCGAGATTGTTTTTTTTTTTTCATTTGATCAATTTACAGACTGTAGGACTCCTTGGACGAGTGATCAGCTCGTCGCAAGGCCTCCACCTAAACACGGGGCACCACAAACATACTAGAATAAACACATACACATATCAAACATCCATGCCTTATGTGGGATTCGAAGTCACGATCCCGGCTTCCGAGCGAGCGAAGACAGTTCATGCCTTAGACAACTCGGTTACATTTTCTTCGGCACTTTGTTTCCATACAATTCCAAAAGTATCGTAGTTTTTTAATGTTTCATCTTTAGTGTTTTGGAAAAGAGAAATACCGGTGACAGTTTTCGAAAGCAACAGTAACAAGAATTTTCCAAATATACTGTTTTCCCACTTCCATCACTAAGCCCATCTCCATTTGTTACTGTTGAGCTCGGATACTTGAATTCTGAAACATCCTTAAACGATTAAACGCAGGGATTCCAATGCTTGAATTTTATTATTATCCTGTTTCATCCAATTGGTGTGCACGACACAAAATGATGACAAACAGAACCTGAACAGCATTTAGCACTTGCAACATTAAGCAGATTTGTTATTGATCTGTATTTATAGCATTCGGAGCAACAAACAATGGTAACTGCTAAAGGTCGGACGGACAAAGGTACCAATGCGCTTCTAACTTCCTTGAGAGGATAACGAACGTCAGGCAAATACATTCTTCAACACCACTGCTTAATTTAAAATGACAAATCTCCGTTTCACATCCGAATGCAGGTCTCACTGATTGTAAGCCAGCTCACAGTGGCAGTTCTATCGGATCATATCTATCAACAGAACCGCTCTATGCCGTCTTTGTACAATAGTGACATCTGAATGAATCCATTAAGCGGATTTAAATTTCGCATTTACACATCGTCCCAATGTTCCCGAACAAGGCTCTGGTGATCGAGATAAGGCCTGCATATGGCGTGGAGGAAATGCCACAATAGGATCTGGGTCAAGTTGGTAAAAGCGTAGTCATTATGAATTCTTTGAACAGAAATGCACAATGATAATGCCGAGTCTGTCCGTCTGATTGTTTCACCTTGAAGGCACTCATCGGAATTTGATGAAATTTTATATTCAATAAAACCGCCATGCGAATATAATGTTGTTAGTTTCACAAAACAGCATCGCCTATCAGTAACTTATTTTACATGAAAACTCGAACTGAACCTCGTAATTTTCTAAAACTGACTCATTATACGAACTGTTGCAACTTAGCATAAAGCACAGGTTACGTCTTCTTATGATCCATAACTTCTCTTGAATCTTCAAGGATTTGATACAGGATACCTAATGAAACATGATAACACATTTCTTACGAGATTGCGCAATTTTAGGCCACATGTACTGTGACTGGTTTTGTAGAAGTAGATCTAAGATAAAGTTGTCCCTGTGCTTAACTAACTAAGCACTACACCATTAAGGCGTATGGGGAAGTGGATGTATAGATCCACATTTGCTTGACCTCGGCACTAGTTGGAGGTGAGTGGTCACCTTCACGCCCCCTGCCGCTTTATCCCCGGAGAAAGAGACCCCGATACTCATTGCGTAGGTGCCTGGGTGAACCCCAGAGCCGGTCTGGACGACTTGGAGAAGAGAAAATTCTTACCCCCACCGGGACTCAACTCGGACCCCTCGATCGTCCAGCCCGTAGTCAGTCGCTATACCGACTGCGCTATAAATAGATTGACTGCAGTAATGACTTCGTTTTTATTTGCAATTATAAGCGAACACCATGCAAAATCTCATACAGAAACTTTTGGAAAACATGGGTATTCCAATTTGAATATGCCTTCGCATATATCGTCATCTGCGCCTAGCGTTTTCTTTTGGAACCGGCCTAAACGAAATCAGAGCAAATCGCTGTGAGGTGGGAGGACTGACGCGCGCGTACAGTATGTTGAGTATGCATCCCGCAACAGATTCTAGAACTGGCGAATTCTTCCCGGGAAAATATGAAGATAGAGAGACCCTGATAATGGTCATGAGACGGACGACTACTTCTGTCCAACCCTGAGAATATGGAAGTTAATTATTCGCACTCTGGAATGCAACACGTTACAGAAGTGTGACGTAACCATCACATGATCGCAAACAGCTCAAGCAGAAAATCTACGCAGCTTGCCTATCATACCTAAAAGAAACATCAACATTTCAGTGTTTCCATAATCAACCAGATTACAGAAGCTGTGAAGACAGTACGGTAACACAGCTTACTGCAGCGGTACTTGAGAAAATCTTTGCCGCAGTCGCTTTTATGAGAAACAGGTGTACAGATTTGGTGCGCTGTACACTGTCTCCATTGGTCCTATGTTTGTTTATTACATTTATAAATCTGGATACAGAATTAATAATTCAAAATGTCGAGGATACTGGTCAAAGGATATTAATAAATCAATGTGCGAGATAAAGCTGTTCTCTTTCACCAGTCACCCTACTTCTATACGAATTCGAAAGAAGGTAAACACGAGAAAAATAAAAATGGCAGTAATGAGTTTCCTCAGAATAATCGCAAATAACGGTGAATCATAATTATGCCTACAAGGTACAGAAGAACTGAGAATTACAGATGTCAACACACTAATAAAAAAAAGTCCTGGGAAGAACAATGTAATCGCCAACGACAACGACGACATAGAAAATGACGCATCCAACAATTCTACTGTTGCGTGTGTCTTCGTTGTCGCGGTAACATTTTTATCGAGCCGCTGCCTAGCAACGATAAAGGGACAGGCATACAGACACACTGATTAAAGGGAATGGTTTGTGAGGCACGCTGTTGAGACGGGCTAAGGTGTCATGATATGATACGAAGCTTCATAAAGATCGGTCCAGGCATTCAAAAGGTGATTGGGGAGGGGGGGATACGCAGACACACAAAAAGTAAGGTCATCTCATACGCCTACATTTAACTTATTTTTTAAAAATAAGGGAAGTAGGCTGGAGCCGAGAGAGCACAGTCTGTATAGCGATTAGCTACAGGCTGGATAAACGAGGGGTCGGAGTTCGAGTCCCAGTACGTTCAAGAACTTTCTCTTCTCCACGTCGTCCAGATAGGCTCTGGGGCCCATTCAGGGAGTTTTTAGCTGCACCGACGGTAACTGTGATAAAAAATAACGAATGGCCAAAATCCAAGCACAGTTAAATCTTATCATCGCAGTTTTATCCGTTACTCACGTGACTCTGGGCAAAGATTCGAGTCATGCGAAATGTACTAGAAAATGTCCTTTCGTAAAATTAACAAACCTAGCTCACATTATGAACTTCAGCGAACGTTGCAATTCAGTGGGCAATGCTTTGTGGCTAAAAGGTCCTGGGTTCAAATCTCAGGCCAGAGACCGGCGTGTCTGCTGTCCACCCAAGAGAATAATGGGGTAATACCTTAAAATTCGCCATGACCGAGTTATCACACATTCTTCCTCAGTTCAATATTCGCAGTAACCATTCGATTCCACGGTGCATAACCTTTGGAGTTGAAAGGCGTCGTTAAATAAGGCAAGAACGGACCAACCAACTAGGCAACCAGTACGAGCTCTATCGGAACTTAAAATTCATTTTGAATATCAGAGCGCCTAGTTCAGAATACGAGAAGACAGGAACTGGAAATGACGTATTGTCGTACTGAACAATATTAATATTTAAAACTACGCCGTCATGTCAGACTGCGCAGGCTCCTCAAGTGAACAACTTCATTGGTTAACGTCTACGTAATGGGGTGGAGCCAACAGACCTTTGTAGAAGGGGAAATAACTTACAAAGAATAGGTACCCACAGTTACTAGGGCAGTTATTTACATAAAATGCTCTAAGCCTGCTATCTCATCGTCAGATATGAAACACTATTCACACAAGCTTACATCACCTGCCTAAATAGAACGTACCGGTTTGTAATTGCAGCAACAACACAAAAGGAAATGAAATCATAAGCGGTCGGACGAAAATACCAGCATTTCTTTCTGAACCAGCGTAAGAAACTTTTGGGCGTAACCACGCACCCTGGTGTGGGAGAGCGTGTCGAACTTAAAGAAACAGGGTCTGTGGGGCTGGTGCAGCGGTCACGCTCTAGACTTCTATTCACAGGGTACTCGGTTCGATATCGACCGAGCTGCCAGTTAACTGGTCTCTCTCATCCTGTCCAGGCGCATGCCGGGTACCTGAAAATAGGCCACGATAGCCTTATGGGACAACATTACGTTCTCGCTAGGCGTCATCTAATTCGTTACACATTCGACGTTGTATGCTCTACGCAGTGACGTTAAATAACGCAAGAATATATAGGCATTTCGTTTGTTTTTTTTTCCGGAAGGCTTCGATTTGGAACGCGGATATTTCAGAGATTTCAGATCGCACAGGGCCCTATTTATATTACTACTGCTGCTACTACAACTGCTACTACCACTACTACTACTGCTGCTACAACTACTACTATTGCTACAACTGCCACTACCACTACTACTGCTGCTGCTACAACTACTACTATTGCTACAACTGCCACTACCACTACTACTGCTGCTGCTACAACTACTACTATTGCTACAACTGCCACTACCACTACTACTGCTGCTGCTACAACTACTACTACTGCTACCATTACCACTACTACTGCTACTACTACTGCTGCTACTACAACTACTACTATTGCTACTACCGCCGCTACTACTGCTACTACTACTGTTACTACCACTACTATTGCTACAACTACTACTGTTATTGCTACCACCACTACTACCACAAACCCCACTACTACTACTACTACTACTGCTGATGCTACAACTACTACTGCTGCTACCATCACCACTACTGCTACCACAACTACTACTACTGCTACTACAACTACTACTACTGCTACCACCACCACTACTGCTACTACCACCACTGTTGCTACCACTACTATTGCTGCTGCTATTACCACTACTATTGCTGCTGCTACAAGTACTACTGTTATTGCTACTACCACTACCACCACAACTACCACAAACCCCACTACGACTTCTGCTGCTACAACTACTACTGCTGCTACTACCACTACTATTGCTGCTACAACTACTACTGTTGTTGCTACTACCACTACCACCACCACTACCACAAACCCCACTACTACTACTGCAGCCAGCACCACCACTACTACTACTACAACAACCACCACCACCAACACATTATTAATCTACTCTGCTACAGCCACAGATAAATAACCTTGTTACCCAACAAATCATATATGATACTACATAAACGACAATTCCTATGCAACGGCCCACTGTTATTGCGTTTCCATGGAAGTATACTTTCCGGTTTCATCCGTTGTTACGCAACGGAACCTCTTATCCTATGCAACTGTTCTAGCGTTACTATGGAAACGACTGCTGGATTCGGAACATTTGACATGTTTTTACCTGTCACAGGTGTGACATCTATATAATAGGTACATAAAAAACGCGCGTATTCGAATGCAACGTTGTGTCAAAATTTCAAAGCAATCGGTTAAGAACTTTCGGAGATCTTCGATCAGAGACAAACGAACATTTACATTTTTATTTATATAGATTACAGAATCCAGATCCAAAATGCAGGCATCAAAGTAATATCTGAAAGAACTTCATCAGCTAGCGACTCCACCCCCATTTACATATCCGTTGACAGAGCAGTTCGGAGCAGTTCTTCAAGCACTGCAGCAGCTAATTAATTCGCACACAGTGGAGTCTCAAAAGCAGGGTACCAACGACCCGCTCTTCTACAGACATTGCTCGCAACACAACCAAGTTGCATATGCTCGCCTAGCAGGGGCCGCAATATTCCATTACACACCAGGGACAAAACCGTAATCTACCTCGGACCGCAGCGGGTAGGAACATGAATTGTGAACAGTGACCATATCTCAAACCGCAGCCTCATCCTGGCAAAAAAAAAATCTTTGACGGCCAAGAGGACGGAGTTTGATTCCCGGCAGGGGCAAGACGTTTCTCCTCTCCATGTCGTCCAGGCCGTTTCTGGGGCCCACCCAGCCTCCCCGTGGGTGAAGCGGCCGGGGGCTGAAGCTGACCACTCACCTCCAACTAGTGCCGATGTCAAAAATACGTGGATCTATACATCCACTTCCCCGTATGCCTTTATGGCGTACTGCTTAATTAGTTAAGCACGGGGCGACTTCACGTTTTTATGAAACCAAAGAGTTTGGGATTCGAGAGACCCCAATGGCACAAGGCTCGTAAATAAACTTCACGAAGTCGATCAGTTGTCTTGAAAGTCGGCAGGAGGAAAGCGCACACAGAACGGTGATCCTATAAGCCCACATTTATTTCCTCGAAGAAAGGAAAACATACAAACATACATACAAAAACAGAGGGAAGGGGGAGAAAGAAACGAATAATTAGGAAAGGGAACTGAGCATGTGCACTAGTCAGTTAACACTGTAATGTATAAAAGTGTAGCCTGAATTCCTGCGTGTGATATGCACTATGAAACATTTGTTTATCTAGACAGGGCTTCCGTGAATATTTCCATCCATACGCAACCATAGATACATTAAACATTCTCTCGTATTAACGGGAATGTTCAGTTTTAAACCTGCCAGTCAATTTGCAGAAGGGTATCACAGCGTTGTGTGTTGCGCACTGAATATGGGGGATTTCAATTCTAGCAATGTTTGTAAACTCAGTAAGTAATAAAGAAATGTTTAACGTTTTTAATGTGAATTTTACTATCTAGTTAACCTACTTTTGGGCAATTCCGTATATTAAAAGTAAATGTGTATGAAATGTATATAAAGAATATCCTCATCCACTATGAATCTTCTATATGCGGGACTTGGTGTATTGCAGCGGCTGTGGGGTAACCGCTTCCAACATTTGCTGAGACCGACGCGTGTGTCTCGAGGTGTCGTTCCAAATGAGACTGACTTAGGCCCCCCATACACACAGTTTGGCCTGCCGATCGACCTGCAGGTAGAACTGACGGACTGACGGGTTTCCTACAGTCCAAACGATTGGCCGGCCGGCCGCACCACACACATCAGTTTTGCCTTTCAGCCTTGAACTGTGCAGGCCGAACGGGAGGCCAAACTGTGTGTGTATGGGGTGCCTTAGGGCGAGGGCACACCAAAGAAACCGAGAATTGTTATCAGCCTGAGTTGAACACATGTTACTGAATGGAGGAGCGTAATTTGAGGAAATGGCAATGCACTTGCTGCTCTATTCAGTAACATGTGTTCAACTAAGACTGATGACCAGGGTCCGGATTTTGATGACATGTCACTTGTTTTTTTCTTTGTATCCTATGCGATGCTCTTAAATATATAAATCTCGGATATGAGCTGCTGGTTACAGAAATGTAAATTTTATAGGAAATTTTTTGTCATTTTTTGGTAAATTTTTGGACTTTTAAGGGTACTTCTTGTCATTTTTGGCCATTTTAGGGATTTTTTCTTCGTATGTTTTCTGAAATGCGAATAACATGGAAGCCAAGTGTTCTTTCTCTTTCTCCTTTAGGTCATTTTTCTGGATTTTTCGGTCATTTTTTTAAATATTTTCAGGTCATTAGAATCAGGGCCCTGCATATTATATTTTTGGGTCATATTTTAGGTAATTTTTCTGGATTTTTTCGCTCATTTTATAGGTAATTTTTTAAATATTTTCAGGTCATCAAAATCCGGGCCCTGCTGATAACAGTTCTCGGAAATTGCGGTTGCGTTGCGGTTGCCAGTTTCCTTGGTGTGTCCTCGCCCTTATGTCATTAAAATTCACCGAAGTGAGAATAGCACTCCGGATGTCGGTAAAGGTCAGGTCACACGTGCAGTTACATCATTATGTCGGCCAGCAGTGGGTGGAGGGGCAGATGGAACAAGTCACGAAGTCAGACTTTCGGGTAGGAGCGACCTATACACGGGGTAATGGTCAATACTTCGGGTTCCAATTGCGAATCACATTACATCGCTTTTACGTTAAGGTCCCAGGTTTGAGAAGGATAACTTACACCTCTAGCGGCACAATTAACCGTGTAGCCAAACTTGCACGCGAGACGTTACTCAAATTGAAGCATGCCGCCACACATATCCGAATCAAACAACGGAGCCGACACGCAGCTCGTGCAATCATAATCTACTCCTTACACTAAGACAACGGCACGGAAATTTTAATTAATTAATTCTGTAAATTTAAACTTCTTTAACATGACAGGCGACAAAATGACGTTTATCGCCAAACACTGTGTTCCGTCCGTGGTCCGCTCGATGTCAAACCCAACAGCCTAGAGCAGGGGTCAGCAAAGATTTTTCGTAAAGGGCCAAATATAAAACACTGTAGCGTGTTTGTGTGTCACGCCACAAATAAGTTCACGCCGTTCTCAATATAGCGAATTTATTTCTTTCGCTCGTTTACACACGTTACAACCATCTGCACTTGCAGTGCTACAATCACTGCTCACAATATTCCGGCGAGACTGACTCCTTAGACGGATATTCCAAACTGACTTCTTAGACGGGCGATCCGAGACTTACTCCTACGAAGACTGATCCGAGACTCTCTTCTTCGAAGACTGATCCGAGACTTAAGGCTTCTCATCGAAGCTGGCCTATTTATACCATCGCCGCTGCTAGGCAAATGAACCTTCTGTTATAACCCTGGAGACGTTGCTTTGTTTGTCGTTACCGTGGAGATTCGATGTTCTCGATACAACAGCTCACTGTTGGAATTACAGTATCGCTATTGTTACTTCTTATGCAACGGTCTGTTCTGGCGTTTCCATAGAAGTTACTCCTCTGGTTTGCCGACACGTTACAATACATTACACTCTGAGGGCCAAGAGGCAAACTCAAGGATCTTTAAAGGTCGGTACAGATAAAATAACAGGTTAAAAAACAAGTTTTCACAAATTTACTCGTGAAAATGTAACATAATAAAAATACAAAAGGAACTACAATCATTGTTTGAAACACAGCTTTAGGCTACTAATGGGATGAATGAAATTTTTTTTTTTTAGATAACATTTCTTCAAATCGGGGCTCAAAGTTAGTTAGTAATAATTGATTGCAAATGTTCGTCTGTTAATGCTGACCTGTATTGAGATTTTACATATTTCATCTTTGAAAATGTCTTTTCACATAGGTAGGTACTACCAAATACAGAGATCAAACCTCGAGCATATGATCTTAATTCACCATATTCATCACTTGGAAGACACTTATAGAATTCTGTTAGATTGTTCTCTTGGAATTTGCCTTTTAGCATGTTATCACACTGCAGATTAATCACTTCCAATTGAAGGTTAGGTGGAAGTTCCTCAATTGTGCAGTTAAACGGATTTTCAAATCTGGAAATGTCTTCTGCACTTGCATCAAGATCCGAAAAACGTTGCTGGAACTGTTTTTTGAGCTCAGAAAATATATCACCTGCAAATTCGTGCGGAAATGGGGAATCCACTTCTTCTTTTAATGTTT
>NW_019739946.1:530820-531252 GCF_002891405.2 Cryptotermes secundus
AAGTCAGCATTGACTCCTCGAATAAACAGCAGCAATTGAGCAGTATCTGTAATGTCTGTCGACTCATCAAGAGCTAAGGAAAACCACTCGAAATCATTTGCCTTGTTAATTAATTGGTTAGTGATGTTGCTACCAATGTCCTCAACTCTTCGGGCAACTGTTCTCGCGGAAAGGCTGATATTATTAAATAAATCCATTTTCTCTGGACACATTTCTTCAACTGCTACAATCAGACATGATTTAATTAACTCACTATCAGTAAAGGGTTTTCCTTCCTTGGCTAACAAATGAGCTACTCCTAGACTTACTTTACTTGCAGCCTTATTTTCATTTTCGTGAAGAAACTGCGTTGTAATGAAATACTCCATTTTAAATTTCAAAGTTTCTAATTTTTGTGATCGTTCGTTCCCTGGGAATACTGTGCCGAATGCT
>NW_019739946.1:531303-551286 GCF_002891405.2 Cryptotermes secundus
AGGAGCGCCACACACGGCAATTCTCGCAACTCCTCAACTCAAGGTCGGCCGTTGGAGTGCGTAATCATCCATAGACAATATGTTCGAAAAAACGTAGGTTTCTTCCTATAAATAAAGCTTCATAGATGCAGAAATATTAAACTCATATTATAATAATTATCTTGTTTCATGAAATATTATCCAACTTTGACATTTTTAAGAGTTTGGAAATGTAAAACCTATTCTTAGCGCGCGGGCCACAAAAAAAGCGGCGGCGGGCCGGAGTTGGCCCGCGGGCCGTAGTTTGCCTACCCCTGGCCTAGAGCACTGATTCAAAACCTGTGTTCCGCGGAACCAAGTGGCTCCGCGAAGAATTTCCAGAGAGTCTGCGGAAACTCGCTCTAATAAAGAATATTAATTTTACAGAATTCTTGAGTGAGCAAGATAATATAAGGTTTCTGTAATTGCGCAAAAGGTTTAAGTGACTTTGTGCCGCTGCTAAACTGTATTTACAACACCTCGTAACTCGTTACGTGCTTGTCAAAATGAGCGCGCGACAGCATCCACAGTTCATTCCGTTTAATGCGGACACGTGAACTTGCATTCTCGAGCCAACAGGGTAGTACTGCTCGAGCTGTGGCGATGTCGACACACCGGAATTGTTACGAATAAACAAGCAGTGGTTCATTTCTTTAACTTTATTCATTGATTCAAATGAGTGTTTGGTGAATGAGTAGGCCAAAGGGAAGCACTTGACAATGCTCCGTTATCGAATGATACTACCAGCTGATATAACCCAGAGCATGTAATGCATTTTCCTTCATTCAAAAGAGGTAATTGGACTGGCATTGTAAACTTGTGTTTCTTCGTTAAAGGGTAAAGGTAAAGTTGTCCCTGTACTTAACTAATTAAACACTCGGAAATGAAGACATACTGGGAAGTGGCTGTATAGATCCATGTGTTCTTGAACTGGGTACTATATGGAGGTGAGTTATCAGCTTCACGCTCCGGCCACTTTACTTTAGAGAAAAGAGCCCCCGGTACTCTTTGGGTAGGAGGCTGGGTGGGCCCCAGAACAGGGCTAGAAGACGTGGAGAGGAGAAACGTCTTGCCCCTACTGGACTCGAACTCCGAAACATCAGCCTGCAGCCTGTGTCCAGTCGCTATACCGACTGCGCTATCAAATATAATCGAGGAAGACTGTGCTGTAAATCTCCTCAGAGTTATAAGTGAAGACGTTTTAAGGGTAACAACATGAGAGAACACAAAATCAGCTGGCAAAGCTACGTATTATGAAGTGTGTACAGACGGAGCTTGAGCAATGCTACGAGAAACTGCAGAGGTGACAGCCCATATCAAATTTTTGGTGCATAAACAACAGTAAATACATGCTACACGCTATATTTGTTACTACATGATGCGCTTGCCTTAGCCGCCAGAGCAGTAAATATTATATCCAAACCTCTTAGCACTGCGCACAGAAGTGACGTGGCTAGAAAAAGCAGAACTTCGTTCAGAAATTTCCGTTTCCTCTGCAAAGCACTCGTTCCATCTGTTACGCTGTTCAGCACGTACCCCACGAGTGTATAAACTGGCACACTTCGCAGGCATTTTTATATAAAACTAACTACAATGGAGTCTCATCATACGCGCATTTAAAACTAACGCGAATTCAACAACACGCGCTCGACAAAAGAAATAAGAATTTATACAGGACGGACGATTCCGTCCGATTCGACATCAAGCCTTGACTACTTGCACGTTGTATCAGTCACCGAAATATCCAGAATGCATGGTGAGTATTCAGGTTTACTGTTCTCCTTTTTAGCTTACATTCCTTATTTTGAAGAAAAAAAGCCTTATGAGATCACTGTCCGTCTGTCTGTCTGTGTTTCCCTCCTTCATTTTTTCCTCTGCTATACGGTCCGCGTCGTATCAAAACGAACTCCGTGGCCCGTAGTCCGCAAACGAACTATACCGACCGAGCGACCGCCGCTTATCGGCGAAGTTAGTGTCAACTTTTGCGGATAGAGTGTGTCGCGTGGTCAGCGCAACGGATCCCCACGGACGTTAATTTCGGTTTTCTAGACCGGAGCCGCTATTTCCTTGAAATAGCTCCTCAATTATCCTTACGGGGCTGAGTGGACCCCGTTCCACACCCATTACCAGTGTCATATCAAAGGACAGTATTCGATTACTTCTTCCACAACATGTTCTTTATTTTCCTTCTTCCGTCTCTCTCTCCGTTTCTTATGTAATTAAAAATAAAATTACTAGACTATTACTCTTTATTATATATATTGTATATATACTCGACTAGATTTGCCTTTAAATTTAGACTAACATAAACGTATTCCACCACATTTAGCTTTCGGCCTACTTTCCTTACTTAAAAAAATAAATTAATTAAAAGTAGGCTTATGAGATCACCTTGCTGTCTGTGTGTCTGTGTATCCCTCCCCTATTAATGTTTGCATGCCTCAACTAATCTTTATGAAACTAAGTATGTATATCATGGCACCTGAGCCCATCTCAAGGGAGTACTTCATAAGTCCCTCCCATCAGTCTGTGTCTATATGTGTATCCCCCAACTGTTGCTAAGCAACGGCTCGGTAAACACGTTCTCGCAACATGGAATACACGCAATAGAATTGTTGGACGCGTCGTTCTCTATTTGGTCCGTGTCCTGTCGAAGAACGTAGGCGATTACATGTTCCCAGAACTTCTTGTTAATATATGTTCATTCATTCATTTATTTTAAAATTCCATGAATCCTCTCTGGTCACAATGTGCCTAGGATGTAGAACGTGTCAGATTACTATATGTACTGCAATAACCAATGCAGGTAAATAGTTATCATTGTCACAATCATGTTGTAAAAACTAAATCATAATATATACAATTCGATAGCAGTCTAAAATATGTAATTCTGTATATTAACTGTTTTAACTGGTCTGAAAATACGCAGGTTTCCTTCGTGACCAAACCCAGGCCTCTGCAGAAACAGTATGGGAACACTGGCCAAGGAAATCATCATACTAAAATCTGATATTTTTTGTCTGTGGATTATTTACGACGCTGACAGTAGCTAGACTGCTTTACATCTAACGACAGGCTCGTATACGAATTGGAAAGGATCTGGAAGTAAGCTGTAGTGGCCTAATCGAAGTACTATCATGGAATTTGTCTGGAGGGACTGAGGAAAGCCATGAAAACAACAATTCAGTACAACCGGTGTCCGTGCCCAGATTCAAACCAGCTCCTCCCGAATAGGCGTCTGGAACGTCACCGCTGTGCCAACCCTACACAGCTTCGTGGTTATTTAATTATGCGTATGTCTGTACATACTGCAGTGCTCCGGCACAGACCTCAGGCTGGGAGCCTATGCCTCACCCAATAACTTCGGAATCAGTGAAAGTATCTTCATCAAAATCCGCTAAGGCGCAGGTTATGCAACAGTGCCACCCCACAGTCACGCTTTTAAATACAAAGTTGGCGGACACTTGAACTTCTGATGGTCAACATGCCATCAACTGCATTAACAAAAGTGAAAGCTATTTGTGACGAACTTTAAAGCGGATAACAGTCGGGGAATGCTGGGTATTATTCGGTATTCGGTTCACACTTCGTCGTCTTCCGGTCTCCTGCCCATAAATACACACACACACACACGTACACCTCTTGTTCAACGTGGGTGTTACTCTTACACGCTCACCCTACGGTAAGGCTGAATATGTATGAAAATATTGCCTCAAGAGAAACATTTGGACCCAAGAACAGGAAGTAACAGAACAGAGAAACTCACACAGTAAAAAGCTCCACTATCCTCACGTAAGAGTATCACAAATACTAATCCAAAAATGATGCGATGGTTAGACATGTAGCACGCACTTAGAAACGAGAAATGCGTATGAAATTTGTATGGAAGTTCTTGGGGAAAGACTACTTTGGGTACCTTGACATAGTTGAGAAGATAATATTGAAATGGATCTTGGAGAAACAGTGTGAAGTACAAGGCAGAGTTAAGCTCTCCGTTCATTTTTATTGCTTTTGTGATCTCGCGATCAGCACATTTTATGCCCTTCTATATTACTGTGTTTAGCGTTAGCAATCATTTCTGCCGTACAATGGATAAGACAACAGAAATTAAGGATTTCGTTTATTTTTGCGATCGATCGATCGATCGATGTATAGACAGACAGACAAACAGGTAATCAGACAGAAGGATAGAGTGGTAGAAACCTCAACTGTCATTCTTCCTTAAAATTTACTAGTTTTAGCGCCCTCTCAGCACTAAAATCGATTGCAGATCGTTCTTCTTCTCTAAGGCATTCTAACTTTTGAATTTATGTTAGTATAATTACCAAAACGATTTTTATTATTATTATTATTATTATTATTATGCTTCTTTACAATCTACATCATTACAGAGTATTAAGGAAATGTGTTGTAGGTGGTCAGCTTGCAAGGGAAACGTCCAATGATGTTTCTCCTACATGTAGTCTATTTCATTGATTGATGATGTCTTGGGGCCATGTTCTGTTCAGTCTTCTTGTCACTGGACCGTTGGTGTATAGTTCTTCTATTAGTTCGTTGTCATGGTTTACAGTTTGGTTTTGTACCTGTCAGCCATTCTTAGTATTTCATTTTTGACGAAGAGTATCTTTAGGTAGTTATGGAGTGTAAGGTTGCTCACATACCATGGCGCGTCTGCAATTGCCCTTAGTGCTTTTGATTGGAATCTCTGGTTGAGATTGATTGTCGACGGCTTTGCACATCCCCAGAGTTAAAGACCATGGGACCAAATAGGTTTCAATATACCTTTGTATAATAATATTAGTCATGGAGAGCTTTGATTTTCTATTGAGAAGCCAATACATTTGGCGATATTTCATGTCAAGTTGTTTTCTTTTAGTTTGGATGTGTTTTCTCCAAGTAAGCATTTGATCGAGGTGGAGGCCGAGATACTTTGTTTCTGTGGCTGTAGGTATTTGCGCGTTGTCCATTGTTACTTGTGGGCACTTTTCGTGTCTCGTGGTGAATGTTATCTGGACAGACTTCGGAAAACGAAAATTGGAAAGCAATGAAACTGAGATAAGGGAGCGTACTGATTCCAAGCCTGATGTTCATACAGCCGTCATGCCTGTGCAAGACGTAAGATTCGCCGAGAAAATTTGTTCAAACTGTACACCAAAGTTTTTCACGTGCATTCGTGAGGAGACCTCTTCGAATCTCGACAGAGACATTCAGTGTTCTGACCGAGGGTGTTCACTGTTTTCCTAAACCTCTCAAAGCAAGTCATGGGGCAGTTCCTTGAAACAGACCGAGTCCCTTTACTCTCGAACCGTTCCAAGTACACCGAACGAGACTATCTTCTCACACACCGCTCCACAATATGTCTGTAGTTACAGATGTTCTAAGTCAGGGGAAAATCAACATACGCACGCATAAATGAGGCAAGATTCATTATAGTTTGGCCTACTAAGTGCATTAAAATCCAGACAGAACTCTATACTTCTAAGTATTCAGTCTATAGGTAATATTTAAAGGAGCAAATGCCCACAGCAGTGGTTCTCAATTCACGGCCCTCCCACGTGTTCTGCTCAGCACGCGGAGGTGTCTCTAATAGGCATCCCATATTAAGAGAAATGGCTACCACCTAAATGAGAAATGCAGTTTTACGTAACAATAATTTAATTTCACTGAGCTAAGTCCTTGAGAAGCCAACAGTTGTTCAGCCACATAATAAATTCCAGCATTTATGAAACCCAAAGGTTCATTACTGTATTCACAAAAGTCTGCTACTAGTCTCCGTCCTGAACCACAAGAAGCCAGTCCTCACTCCATCCTATTCCTCTAAGATCCGGTTAAATATTATCCTCCCCTCTACGTCTGGTCTTCCTACAGGTCTACTTCGTTCTGTTTCTCGTACCAAAATCTTGTATGCTCGCCTCTCTTCTCTCCCAAGCGTGCTGCAAGCCCTTCCCATCTTATTCTCCTTGACTTGATCATTCTAATAGCATTTGCCCCTCGTTATACACTTTTCTCCAGCCTCCTATTACTTCATCCCTCTTGGGTACAGCTATTCCCAGCTGAAACGTTGAGGGTCCCACATTATCTAGACAATCGGCTCAAAGATGGTGGTAAGGTTGTCAGCCTTACGCGCCAGCCGCGCTTTACTCCCCAGGAAAATTATTTTTAATTAATTCCTAGTACTCATTTCTGTTAGAGGCTGAGTAAACCCCAGAGCCTAGTGCGGCTGGAAGGATTAGGTCAACTGAAAAAAATCCAATGACCTCATCGGACTCTGAGTAACACGAAACCTGTTTGCAATGGACAGTGTTAACATAACTTTTAAACTTTCAACAAGCTGTCATATATAACTCGGCGACCCGCGAGTTGACACGAAACGGTGAAGTTGAACGAAACTCCCTCAGCTGCAACTTAACAAGCACCGAGATACAGGATTTCTATTCCCACTGAGCTAGTCGCGCTCAGCGTGCTTCCAATGCGTACAGTAATGCATTACACCCATCGTGTTCTGTGGATGGAGAAAGAAACGTGAGCACGAAGGAACATGTTCAGGGCGGACATTGAACCCGTGCCTTCAAAACACTCATACCCGACACAGAGTGACGAATGTCAGAATTGGTGCGCCTAGATGACTCGTACACTCGTCAACGTCTGCAGCCGGCCGCACTCGGCAGCAAGAGTCATGCCCCATGTGAATAAAGTTCGCTCAGAAGGTATGTGTCACCTTCAGAACTACTCAATCGATTTAAACTCAATTTCGTATTCACGGCCTGTACTCAAGGTTGTCTGGTTATAGTCCGTGTTGGCCTGCACAATTTACATTAACTTCAATCCATTTTTAAACCGTTTATAGCATAAGGAGGTCTGTCGGTATAGTGACAAAACTACGGGCTACAGAACAGAGGAATCGGGATTCGATTCCCGATAGAAGCGGGAGATCTTTCTGTTCTCCACAGAGTTCAGGCCGGCTCTGGGTTCGCACCCAGCCTCCTGCCCCTATCCAGCTCCTTCCTCGGGCGCAAACGGGGCCATGACCTCGGTGCGCGGTGTGCAATTCAACAAAGAGATCGAGTATTATTTGTTTTTTATTCTTAGCGGGGTGAGACTGAGTCAACTTGGTACTGCGGCCACTACTGGCCTACAGTACCTGCCCCAGATGATACATGATGGTGACTGTGGAGCAATTAGTGGGAGGAAAGATTGACAGGGGAAACCGAAGCACTCGGAGAAAACCTGTCCCAGCGCCACTTTGTCCACCACAAATCCCACATGACCAGACCAGGGCTTGAACCCGGGTCGCCGCGGTCGGAAGCCGGCGACTAACCGCCTGAGTTGTGACACGACCAAGAGATCAAGTAACCTTAAACTTCACCGTGAAACATGAATTCCATTACGATCTTATACTTTGTTTGAAAAACGTTTTGCTGTAATGTATATTAAAGCTAATGCATATGTAGTGTTGCACGTATCCGATAGACGCGAAGCGCAATGAACTGCGCAAATCGCAAAAAAGAAAGATGATTTGGAAATAAGACTACTTAAATTAATTCATCCAGCAGAGCCCTTCTTCAGAAACTGAGTAGCTTAGCTGATCAAATAACTCGAAGGCTCATTATCATGCTCACCAGAGACCGCCAGCGGGGTCTATCCCGAGCCTGACGAATACAGTCAACAAATTCGATCTCTGTTGTTAAAATCCAGTTGAATATAGTTCACCTATCTACAACAAGGTGTTGCAGGCAGTCTCTTCCTAATACATGACAGCTTCCGACCAACATTCTACATTAATTTCTCATATTGTGCGTGCTACATGACCTGCCTACCTCATCCTCGTTGATTTGGTCCTAATAATACTTGATATTATATTCTGTACGTCTTTCAACTTTGTTATTTTACAGTCAATTTCTGGTCATGCATGACACAGCATAAAAACATGTCAATAAATACAATTGCGTCAGCTACTTCCCAACCCCGTGTGACTCCACCCCCCCCCCCAACTTTTCCGTGTAGAAACCACTTACAAAACGAATTCAGGAAATTGAACTGTTGAACTAAATGGATATTTTGTATTAAAGGCCAAACGAGCAGCGAAACATGTTGCTATGCAGTTTATTTTGCGGATTTCCTTTCACTGAACTGCGGAGGGAATGCAGCGGAAGTCCACCTCAGATTCTGCTTTGCTGATAAAGGAAATCGGTGATCAGTGACTTTGCAGTTTCAATCTGCGCACAAGACTGTGAATGGTGTCCGGAGTTCATTGATGGGAGGAACTGAGAACGGCCCGGCCTGCACGAAGCCAATTTACATCCGCGTTACATCTCTGCTGCTACGGTCATTAACCCCAGCCCGTCTCTCATCCTTCATCGGCTTCACTGCCGCTCATGAGGTCCGGTTTCGATTCCCATCGTTCCTAGCTCTAGATGAGATAGTGAATAACTGGATCGTATCACAAATCGTTGTGAGTTATGGTCCACAAGGGAAAATGAAGGTTCGAAGACCTACAGAATGACGGAGTGATCAAAGAGATCATCATTGGAAGCTTAGGCCTCTCCTTCGAGTCGGATGATGGGATTAGTTCAGATACGAAAAGATACAAAGACCGTATTTCAAATGAGTGAAGGAGGGTTGCCGAATAAAAGGTAAAGCTGTCCCTGTGCTTAATTAATTAAGCACTACTACATATAGACGTATGGGGGAGTGGCCGTATATCTCCACCATTCTTGACATCGGCAATACGTGGAGAGGAGTGGTCAGCTTTACGCCCCTGCCGCTTTACCCCGGGGGAAAGAGCCCTAGTACCCATTGCATAGGAGGCTGGGTGGGCCCCAGAGACGGTTTGGACGTTGTGGAGAACAGAACGAATCGAACTCCGGTCGTCCAGCCCGTAGTCCGTCGCTAAACCGACTGCTAAGGTTGCCGAATTGCATGCAATTATAAACCTACAGGACCAAGAATGTTGGGAAGACCAAGACGACGCTGGAAAAAGGAATCTGAGGGTGGCACAGACACACAACTGTGCAAAATAAGAGACTATCATTTATTATTATTATTATTGGAGGGGGTGGGTTTCCCCATGCACCGCGACTAATAGTCTATTGTACGTCCCCCTTTGATATTCTACCAGTCGCCACACCCTGCGGGTACTGGTGCTCGCTATCAGCCCCGTTCAACCAGCCAGGCTGGCAGTGGTTCCCGATACTTCCCCATCTACCGGAGACATTGGAAACTACTTGGGCGGGAAACTTTGCCTAATTTTGCTCAGAGGTCTCCTAGAGACATGAGGATCTTTTACGTGCCGTAAATCTACGACACGGGACCCACGGCTTAAAGTCCCTCCCGGAGGACTTGTTCCCTGAATTTTTCCGCCCTTAAAAATTCCACGACCTCCGCCGGGTTTGAACCCGCGTACCTTGAGTCATGAGGTGGGAACGTTACCCCTAGACTACGGAGGCCGCTAAATAAGAGACTAAGAGGTTCTCCCATTCTTATACTAAAGGGCCGTACTGATCAATATTCCTTAAAAAACTGACCAACACAAGATTTGAGATCTGCCATGTGGAAACCAGGGCACTCACCTCGAAACAAAATGTAACAGATCTGACGAAACTTAAAGGATGGTTTTGATGCTTTAGAAATATAATTAATTATTTTAATTGTCTTTTATGCACCTGTCACGGATACAGGCCTCTAGAGTCTGTTCCGATTCAGAAATACTTCTGAAGTAACGAACCATTCAGGCACTTGATGTAACTCCTTCGTTCGGGATGGGCGGGCCTCTCACGGACAACACAACTCAGAAACAACGGGCATACATCCATGCCCTGAGCGGTATTCGAACCCCTGATCTCAGTGTTCAGGAGCTCAATAGTAGATGTAACGACTTCTACCTAAAAAATAGAATCTGAAGGTACGGACTGGATTCATCTGACTCAGGATAGGGAACAGTGGCGCACTCTTGTAAACGTAGAAATGAACCTTCGTGTTCCATAAAAATGACAGGATTTTCTTTAGTGGCTGAGCATTTGCTGGCTTCTCAGGAATGGCGCAGTCCCGTGAAATTAGTCACTCAGCCATTTAGTTTAGTCAAAAAACTTAACGCGAATTTAAATGCAAGTAACCATCATGAATAACAAAAATGGTTTCAGAAATTGCTGTGCAGTTTAACCTGCACGGACACGCTAGTATAAAATTATAACAGTGGCAATTAAATTACGTAACAGGCCACGTGATTATACTTCCAATATCGCACTCTATCAAAGGCCTCTTTCATCCTTCTGATGGCCGAGCCACAAGGTCAAACTACAGCACCGGCGTGTACCTCATGACTCTGCCTAGCATATCACAGACGGTGGTGTACGCTCTCACCCTCACCTGCTACACTCTCTTCTAACCAATGAGAGCACTGTTACAGCGTTAGTGGAAGGAATAATAAAATAATCTCCATGGTCTTAGTCCGCTAGCGTACTATACCGACCGAGCTACAGCTGCTTGTCGGCGAAGTTAGTGTCAACTTTAGCGGATAGAAGGTATCGCGTGGTCAGTGCAACGGATCCCCAAAGCCGTTAATCTCGGTTTTATATACCGGAGCCGCTATTTCCTTGAAACAGCTTCTCAGTTATCCTCAAGAGGCTGAGTGGACCCCGTTCCAGACCCACTACTTCTCAGAAAATCTGGTAGCGCCGGGAATCTAACCCGGACATCTGGATCTGCAGCCAGGAACTCTGACCACTAGACCACAGAGGCGGTCAGTGGAAGGAATACCATTATGTAATTCATGAAAACTAGGGCCCCTGTGATACAATCGCAACATTCGGTGTGAACTATAAGCCACCACTAAACTGCATGTCAAGCTATGGTTTAGTTTCGAGATCTGGTTTCATTGTTAAATAAGCTGAAAACCTAGAACAACTGGTGCTGCCGACTCTGAACCATTAAACAACCATCAGTCATATAAATTCATTCCCGTGAAGCTAACACTGGCCCATTTACTCAAGAAAGCCCCAGCATTTTATGGAACCCGAATGATTATTACCGTGTTCACATGAGCCCGCCATTGGTCCTTACCCTGAGCCAGACGAATTCAGTCCATAAAGTAAGCAAAGCTATCCCTGTAACAGGCCATGGAGGCCCATAGGGCCGTGAGATGTTGAGGTTCCCATGTTTTCTCTAGACAATCGGCTCAAAGACGGCGGTAAGGTTGTCAGCCTTACGCGCCGGCCGCGCTTTGGTTGAGGCACTATGCTACAAGCCGGAAGGTCGCGGGTTCAAGTCCCGATGAGGTCATTGGATTTTTTTCAGTTGACCTAACCCTTCCAGCCGCACTATGGCCCTGGGGTCGACTCAGCCTCTAACTGAAATGAATACCAGGAATTCAGTCCATACCACCACCAATCCTACAGTGCTTCACCCTCGTAACATGCGGCGTATTCTGCAATAACGCTACGTTGTTGACAGAAACAAACCACAATGATATATTCTTGCCTAGGGGTGGCTGTGACCTTTAAGGGCTTACGCAGCGGGCTTACGCAGGCAATATGCTCATACACACACTGGTTTCAATGAATATGTAACACTCAGGTACAATGTAACAACTACGGACGTAATTTAGTATCGAATGATAAACCGTAATATTGCCATGGCGATTTCGAAGGGACGATGAAACAGCGACCGGGACGTGCCGTTACAATTTACTGGACGGACTGTGATAGCCACAAGAGAATGTCAGGGTATCTAGTCATCTGGTCGTGACTTTTCAGCAAATGCGCAATTTGCTTTCTCGGGAAAAATTACTCTTTCGACTCCATTCTTCACGCTCTTTCCTTCACTCCTTTAACCCTTTCGTACCCTTATATCCTTTCCTCCTTTCTGCAGGTTGCAACTTCGTTCATATAGAGGATCACTGTATAAAAAGGGCAGTATATAAACTTGCCTCCTCAGGGAGAAACCTGGATTATGGCAGTCCACCTCCGCTCTTCAGTAGTTAAACTTACCTGAAAAGAAAGATCACAGTCAGATAATTTTTCTACAAATTTACTTACTTACTTATTTACAGAGCTGAGCCCATCTTGAGTCGCCAAATCTGCAGCTGCTCAAGAATTTCCCAGCATTTTATGGAACCCGAAGGTTCATTACCGTGTTCACAAGAGCCCTCCACTAGTCCTTATCCTAAGCCAGATCAATCCAATCCATATCATCTCATCCTATCTCTCTAAGATCCATTTTAAATTTTCTGCACACTATACCACAAAAAGTCTTTGTTCTCTCTTCCTACACATCCTCCTTCCGCATCCTTTGCAATGCATGTTCATCCTGTTACATACATTTAAACACATAATTAAGCTAAGAAAGCCAATTAAACGCTTATAGTTAATTAAATTAAAAACATCACAATCCATGTTCCGAGAATTCGAATCGAGCTGCTAGAACTATCACAGTTTCTGCGCAATGACGTAACAAGGCGATGTAAGAAAATACGACTTTTTCCAACAGTTCGGCAAGACAAACAAGCGATTGGGAATAAAGAAATCTGGCCTTGGCTTGCCTTGAACTTAACTTCATTGGAACTGTTTTCTGTTGCCTGTACAACTTTTCCGAATATTAAATACTCTAACACAAGGACTACTGTTTCCAGTTTCGGGGATTTTCAGTTAACTGCAATGAATATGAGGAACGGTTTGAATATTTTATTTTATAAAAAACCATATCATTATGTGTGTATCCAACATGATTGCCTCTACTATCTCTTCAACCGACTGATGTATTTTCATAAAATTTGGAAATACAGGGCACATATGCAGCACAAATCTTTTCAACTTGCGGTTTTATAACTAGAAGTACCTGCCTTCAACATAATCCTACCCGAAATAGAAAGAATATCCCAGTTCCTTGTGATTACATTATAATCTCGATTTAACTGCTTTACTGAGTCACAGTGATGGCTGTGAGAACATTAAACATCAGTCGCCTTTTAACCATATCATTCCAAAGATTCGTTTCAGTGAACATTACCCATAACAGGAACATTCGCTCGGAAATTCCAAGGTCTACAGAATGTTCGTAATACTTTCCCACTGCAACCCGTAGCACAGAACAAACATAGGAGTACCGAACCACTTAATACAGTATGTTCAGTCCAGTCCCTGCTTGTGCAAGTGAAACTAGGGGCTTTCAGAAACCACGATGCGTGACTCGGCTATCAAGCCATCTGCCTCACGGGCTGTTCACGGCCTTCTGACTTCGGGCAAGATTGTGAGTTAACCTTTCAATGGAATTATCTGGAAGAGAAACTAGTTCTCTCTAGGCATATGTCTCGCAAGTTCTTTACTCGCTGTTAAAAACTGTGGGCACTCTCTCCAGGCTTGCTACAGTAGCTCCTGCTTACGTGGGAGACAGAAAGAACCTCAACATGTTTCCGTGTCCAAGAGTTTCTGATCAAAACAAGCACTCACTTCCGGATTAACGAATGCCTATCCTAAGCCACATCAATCCAATCCATACCATCCCATCCTATCTCTCTAAGATCAATTTTAATATTTTCCACCCGCCTACGTCTTGGTCTTCCTAGTTGTCTCTTTCCTTCTGACTTTCTCACCAATATCCTATATGCATTCCTCTTCTCCCCCATTCGTACTACATGTCATTCCCATCTCATCCTCCTTGACTTGATCATTCTAATTATATACTTGGAGAAGAGTACATGTTATGAAGCTCCTCATTATGCAGTTGTCTCAAACCTCATATCAAGTCTCTCTTAAGAATTCCCCACCAACGCTGTCTAAGGGTCTGAGAGATGAGTGGTCTCCTTCACATTCAGTCGCTTTAAGCCCTTCGAGAGTCCCTCTGGTACCCACTGGACAGGAGGGTGGGTCGGTACCAGAACCGGACTCGACGCGGTGACAAGAAAAATCCTGTCATCGAAGCTGTAGCCAGTCACCTTAATAATGTAGCTCTCCCACTTCATAACTGAATATTCGCAACGTCACATCCAAAAACTCTGGGCGATCATATCAGCGCGCAATCTACCTTGCAGTGCAGTGCATGTGTACGCCATTTCAAGACATTGTTTACTTGTTTACAGTTGCTCTGATACGTACTTTCGGCCTTTCTCTTTACACATCGGATTTTCTAAACAGCGCAACCGTGAAGGAAACATAAGCGTTAATGTCGAGTGCCTGAGCTGGCCTGAGTTCGCTCCAAGAAAATACATGTAAGTCTACTTCTAGTGGCATGAAAGCAAAGTTGCTCTATGCTAATCACGTGCCACGCTATAAAGAAGTGTGAGGTAGTGCAAGCACTGCTCCATGCGTTCCGTATCTCGACACCGCATGTGTGTGTGTGATCAACTTCATGTCTCGGTAGCTTTAACTCCGGGGAAAGCGACCTCTGTACCCAATGAACAGGCGCCCAAAATATGGGCTAGACGGGGTGGCGAAGGCAAGAATTCCTCTTCCTACCGGGATCTGAACTTCGGTTATCCAGTTCATAGCCCAGTCACTATACTGACCTACTGCGGTTCCTATCTTGAATTGGATAGCTCAGTCAGTACAACGATGGGCAACGAGATGGACGTTTGAGGAATTTGAGTTCGATTCCTGGCACGAACAAAATTTTTTTTCTTCTCCACAGCATCCAGATCGGCCCATTCAACCCCCTAACCTGGGTCTGTTTCCCCAGGGGGTAAAGCGGCCGGGGCTTGAAGTGCCGAGGTTAAGAATGAGTGAAGCTATACTCCCATAATCCCACACATCTTCACGGCGTCGTGCTTAATTAATTACAACTTCATCTTTATCTTCAATTGGATAGATGTAAAACATATGGCTTCATGATGGCCAGTTTGCAAAACCTTCATTAAATGAAGATCGGCTTTACTGATAGAAAAGTAATTAGACTGTTACAGATGGACAGGCAATGCTCATCTTGTGAGACCTGTTTCACAGAAAACGACTAAAACGGTTCGTGACACCATGCTCATATACATAGGTGGTGTAACTGTCCTGTTCAACAACAGCTCTTCTTACTGCTGCTGGGGTTGGAGGCTGAACTGCCATTCGAATAATTTCGTGTTCGAATGTGACACTTCCTGACCAGACCTCCTTCTTCAGCATCTGCGGGACCTAGATAGCTGTTAGCCATGCTACGTCACTGGCACTATATTTCGAAATTTATCTTTGAGCTGATCTGACACATAAGATGGATTGATCGAAACTTTTACCACAGAGAGAGGTGCAGAGACAAACAGATACGAGAAAGACAACCGATAAGAACCAAAAGTGTTTCGATGCATAACAAGGCTGCTTTACAAGCTGGCTAAGTCTACAGAAAGAAAAGGAATTGTACAAGAAAATTAAACTGTTTTGTATGCCGGAGAAGCTGACTAAAAGCTGAGACAATTAATTTCATGCAGATATACAATCTGAAGACCTTTGGGCTTGCATGAGGAGTCGTGATAGCTCAGTCAGTATAGTGCTGGAAGGCCGCAGTTCGATTCGTGGAAGGGGCAAGAGATTTTTCTTCCACTATGCAGCGTCCAGACCGGCTCTGGAGCCCACCTGGCCTCCTGCCCACTGGGTACTTGGGGCTCTTTCCCCGGGAGTAAAGCGGCCGGGTCGTAAAACTGGCCATTAACCTCCATCTAGTGTTGCGGTCAACAGTAGTGGCGTTAAACCTCCACTCCCCCACATGTCTTCATGGCGTGGTGCTTAATTCATTAAGCACACGGACAACTTTACGTTTACCATGGGCTTATATGACAAGAATATATTAGAATCAAATCTTGGAATGTAACAGTGTGTAATAAAGACTTGAAGCTGAAAGAACTGATTGCGAAGTAGAGGTGAATATACATTCTTGGATGAAAAGGTGTTCGTTAACACCTCACCAACTGATCGCGGTGTTGGAATATGTAGGCATAATTATAGATCAGGAAACCCGAGTTCATTATCACCTACACTGAGAAACCTAGGAAATTCATCAAGGCCCTGAACATTTTGCTCCATGTTATTCATTCCAAATATACTGCATTTCGTTTTAAACAGCCCCACCAAGTAAATGTGTTGCTGTGGGCTGGCTTGGGAAGCAACACTATCGCACCACTGTAGTTCCTGAAGCTTTCACGGCGATTAAAAGTGATACGAGGGAGTCAGCAACTAGGTCACAAGTGGAAGTTTTTTTATATCTCAGTTTATTTGTACAATCGGTCCATATTAAGGACTATAAGTACATTAAATGGAAGTAAAACAGCTGTAATGGGCGTAATAGGTTTTCTGTGTGTATCACTAGGTAGCAGCACAGTCCAGCTTCATAGCAGTCTAGGTAGCAGAAGCGCATGCTCATATTCAGGGACTGGTTTCAGCTGTCAAAATGGCGACCGTGCTTGAGGAGTATACTGCCGAAGAGCAGCGTTCTGTTGTGCGTTTTCTTTGGGCCAAAGGACTCAATGCAAAGAATATTAATAAAGAAATGTTTCCTGTTTACGGTGTGAAGTGTTTGTAGCGCAAAGCCGTTCACATCTGGGTGACAAATGTTTTGCTCATGACGAAGAAGCTGAAACGGAGGTGTGGAAGTGGCCGAGACTACAGTCAAAAGATTTCTATGCTGCGGGTTTCGACGCACTGGCAAAGCGATGGGACGGATGTGTCAGTGTTGGTGGAGGACATGTCGAGAAATAAATGTCTACTTTCATGTTCGAATATAACATGTTTTACGCTTTATATCCCTTTGTGGCCTACTTACTGACTCTTCCTTATAAATTCTTCCGACGGTCTCCGTAAGGTGGAACTCAACCTCAAAATTCGTGACGCCGTCTTGTTAGTACAGCCACATTACAGGGACTTGAAAACATGAAGAGAATGACTTACGGTGCTACGTCATTCAGGCTTAAATGGGGCCAGTACAAACACACTGCAGTTCTACTGCTGGCTGATTAGTTGAACGGTTCTGATTATGAACTGTGCTTATTACGTACAAGCACACCGATTTACCATTCGGCTTTAAGATCCGACTTGGCCAGTTAAAAAACGCATACATTAGAAGTGCTCAAGTGTGGTCTACCTTTATGTCAGTATCTCAAACTATAAAGCGTCGAATGGTAGAACGATCAGAACGATCAGTGAAGAATGAATTAAAAAGGATTGAGAAGGAAGCGGTCGTGCCTAATAGTGGCAATACCCATGCATTTTCCAGGAGGGACTAAGGAATACCAGAAAAAGAACTCAGTCAGGATAGCCGGAACCGAGACCGAGGTTCAAACCGAGACCGAGGTTCTCTGTAAGTGTATGTGGAACATAAATCTAGAGCGTTACCGGTACGTCAACATGCTAGGATTTCAGAAGTTCGTCAAGAGATGAGCAGAGAAAACAGTTCTTCGCCATCATGAATTTTGTAGGGTCACGTCGTTGAGACCTGTTCCTCTGCATGACAAGATGTTCTTGTTGTTTCCATCGCTTCAGCGCTGTCCCCTTGGTCACTAACAGAATGCCAACTGTGGGAGACAGTATCTCTCCATTCTTTCCTAGTGATTTTTGTTATTTTGTTGGTACACTTGTATGCCTGTTGTATACTTGTGGTATTATTGCTGCGTCCTTGAGAGGAATTACATGGTTGAACTTCATAGTGCATGCATATATACGTGTACTTAATCAAAATATTTCAGAAAAAAATCAAAAGCCAGAAAACACACAGAAAATTCTGGCAAAGAAAAGTTATAAATAATCAGATGAATGAACAAGTTTTCGATTTTAAAAACCTTGAATATGACAGGTCTATTTTTTTAAATGATGGTGGAGAAACAAGAACACGCACGCAACCCCAGACACACCCACGCAAACACGTATGTGTGTGTGGCCGGGTACAGCTAGTAGGTATATAAAAACACGCGCGTATTCGAATGCAACGTCGTGTCAAAATTTCAAAGTAATCGGTGAAGAACTTTCGGAGATTTTCGAGGGCTAACAAACGAACATTTACATGATATATATATATANACAGCAAGAGGTAGTTGTGTGCAAACAGTGTAAGTAGAACTACGACCTCTACTGTGACCTGCAGTTAAATGCAAGTGGCGGAAATCGAAAATGTGGCAGTTTGAACAACGGGCAAACATCAAGTTCTGCCAAAAACTAGGCAAATCCCCTAGCGAAACGTCTGGCGTAGGAAGAATTGGCTGTTGCTACACGACAACGCCCCTGCACATCGCTCTACTCTTGTCCAAGAGGAACTGACAAGGCAACAGGTCACCGTTTTGCCACACCCTCCGTACTCACCTGATCTCGCACCCTGCGATTTCTTTCCCTTTCACCGCTTGGAAGCAAAGCTACTTGGTCGTAGATTTCAGTTGTCCGAGGAGGTGGTCACTGCCACAAGAGACGCCGTAAGGGAATTTCTTGCCAATATGTTTCAGCAATAGCAATGTTTTCGGCAGCTATATGAACATTGGCAGCCTTGCATAGCGGCCAACGGCAATTATTTTGAGGGCCGATGTGGATCTCTGTAAGTGTATGTGAATACCTTGTAATATGATACGATAAAACCACATTCCACGAACTTAATGACTCTACAACGTATGTGTGTGTGTGTGTTTTCGACGGATTTGCTCAACTGATTAAGCCATGGAGCCAGAAAACCCGATTGCTTGCTAAACACATTCCCGAAGTAAAGCAGTGAACAATAGAATTTCGCTTGCTTATTAGCCAACTTTTCGATAAGCATGATTTTCATGACAACGAATTATTTCCATGGATTTCCATGGATACGAGCTAGCCTATAGAAGGAGCCGTGGAGTCTCTTCAAAGGATTCATTCCTTCGTCAGACTGACGTCCTTCATGGCAGTCAGAGATTCTTCATGGAGATTAGACAGGAGTTGTAATTCATCCGTAAGAGAATTCAGAAGGAGTTCAATGTGTGAGCTGATATAATTAACTGTAATGTAAAGAAGTGCTAACAAACCCAATCATCAAATTATCATCATCATCACTGGCACGACAGCCCTTTGTGAGCCCTGGCTTTCCTCAGGATTGCTCGCCATTCTTCTCCATTCGATGCTACATTCCTCCAGTTCTTTACACCCAAAATTCTTATGTCCTGAATCCCAGAAGACTGTTTTCTTCATAGTCACCGCCGTGAAAGCCTCAAATCTTACATTCTTATGTCCTGCCACACATTCTTCCCATCACAATCTTGGTCTTCCCACTTTCCTATTTCCTTCTGGTTTAGTATTAAGTATTTTCTTAATGGTTTTATTCTCGCTGGCACGTATTATGTGTCCAGCTCATTCAAGCCTTTTCACCTTTATAAATCCAATAATGTCTGGTTCATTAAATAGTTTGTATAGCTCATGGTTATACCTCTTCCTCCATATTCCATTTTCTTCCACTGGTCCAAAAGATATATCTCAGGATCCTCCTTTCAAATATACTTAACAGTCTTTCTTCCGATCTTGACAGTGGCCAGGTCTCAAAGGCATAAGATAACACCGATCTTATAAGTACTTTATACATCATAGTTTTGGTTTTCCTGGGTATTAGTTGGGATTTCTGGTGTTTCCTAAGGCCACGGAGACATTTATTTGCCGCAAGTACACGCTTTTCTATTTCATCACTGATGTCATTTTTACAGTTAACTTCTGATCCAAGGTAACTAAAACTAGATACAACCTAAAATTTATATGAGCCAACTTCAATATATGCAGGCCCATTAGCACAGTCTTTCTTGGTTACCGGCACGTACAATACTTTGTTTTATTTTGGTTAATTTGTAGATCATCTTTTTTGCTGCTCTTTCCAATTTAAGAAAAGCTTCTTTCATAGATTTTTGTGTTCTACCAATTATATCAATATCATCTGCAAATGCCAAAATATGAATTGACTTACAGCATATAGTTCCCCTTGTGTTTATGCCTGCATCTCTAACTACCTTCTCTAATGCTATATTGAACAAACGGCAGGCTAGGGAATCCCCTTGTTGAACTCCATTTC
>NW_019739946.1:552791-563061 GCF_002891405.2 Cryptotermes secundus
CTATTGACGTCACAAGACACTCAAGGTTAACACAACAACTGGTTCCACCTACCACCGTACTCTCTTTCGTCTGCTGTTCCCAGGTTGCATGCAAAAAAAGTTGCTAATGACTTTCGGTACGCCCTACGTATACAATCGGCTCACAGATGGCGATTGTTGTCAGCCCTACGCGCCGGCCGCCCTCTACCCCCAAGAATATTCCTGGTACTCATTTCTGTTAGGGGCTGAGTCGACCCCAGGGCCACAGTGCGGCTGGAAGGATTAGGTAAATTGAAAAAATCCAGTGACCTCACTGGGACTTGAACCCGCGATCTTCCGGCTTGTAGCATAGTGCCTCAACCAAATACGCCACCGCGTGCCCCAGATATATATATATATATATATATATATATATATGTGTGTGGATGAGAGGTTTGACGGATGGACGGATGAATGGGTGGATGGACAGGAATATGAATTAATTTTTTTGGCCAATGCTGTACAGTACTGTATCCAAACTTAGTTACATATGGGAAACACAATACGGCCTGTAAGGAAGACTGACCAAAGCAGAATAAAAACTGCATGCATGACATTTCGCACTTCGCTACTGTAAAATCTATAAGACAGAATACACGATGAAGAAAAAAGAAACAAAATTAAAATGTATTAATTATCAAGCAGGACGCAAGACGACATGATCCCTGAAATGTCATTATTCACACGATCCCAGGGGAAAAAGACAATAGGAAAATCTAGCATGATACGGAAAAATAAATTAACTTCTATCCCTCGGAATTTACTTCAAAGCTGCCAGTCCCTGTGAAAGAAGAAAAACGGCAAATACGTATATATAGCAGGTCAGTCTGCACAATTCCTTGTCTTACTAGTGATCTTCAAGCCGAAACAATTTACACATCCCTGTTCTAACTGTGAGGTGCCCCCACAAAGTCTTCTGTATTTCCTCTCAGCTGTGTGAACCTGTAAAGCCTCACCGACCCTCCCACATCACCCCTCGTCTGATGAATACAGGATATCGACCCTAGGGGAAAGGGAGCCTGCTGCTTAAACTTGTGGCTTTGTCGGTTCTCAGAAAGATGAAGTTCAGAAATTCCGTTATCAGAAGATTTTACTCTTTGTGTGTTCGCCAAACAAAAGCCTTAATGCTACAGTTAAGTATCGCAGGGAAAGAAAATAGTGCAAACTTCTGTCCTCTCACAGTGTGTAAGTGCTCCACTTGAAACAACCAGCAATACAATGTACATTTGCTTACAGTATGTTCTATCTCATCGTGTATAAAGTTTATACGTATATTTTTATAAAATTCTTATTTTCTTGCCTATATGCAGTTAACATACTGGACTGCCAACATATTAAGTAANCTTACATAAGTATAACAAGTTAGGAAAAGTATGCATGGCATAAAACTTCTGGTGGGTTCACTTCGTTTTACTTAATTAACTTGTTTAACTAACGGAAAAGTGTACTGGACATATATTTTTCTGCAAACTCTATTCGAAACACTCTACGCGTCGATAAATATTTTGCGAGGTTCGTGCAACTTATGCTGAAGATGCGTGCGCAAACGCGTGCAGATTTTAATATTAAGCGTCCGTCATTGCCGTCCTATTATAACCATAAGTGGAATGTATAAACAAAGTTCAGCAAAATTTCGCGATATCCAGATTCGTGAAAATTCTTTCAGGGAGTCTCCAGCAGTTACATGCGGACGGACAGTGGGCACATTCTCAACTTGCCGCTACGAACGCGCCAAAACACACGAGGAAAAATGAAACGAAGTAAGTACATAGGCTAAAGGACTTCTGAATATCACACAGCCATCTTGAGAAATCCACTCGCCTGAGGCAAGCGGGCAACCATATTTTTCAAGAGCTGAGCATAAACAAAACAGTCCTGGGCCCCGTCTGCTTTTTGTTATCGTCAGAGATCTCCTACACACCTGCAGCGCAAGCCAACGCGATGATCTCAGGTCTTGTCCTGAATTTGGAATGAAACTCCAACGCCAGCAAAGTCACGTTTGCTGAGCACAGTTTCCAAATCAGCCAGCCAGTTTCATTGGATCGTGAGCCAATCAGTGCTACAATCAAACTATTTCATTGGTCAATATTATATTCCAGCTGAAAACGAAAACACTTTCTGCAACATTTGTAAGAATTTTAAGCAGTGTAAGAGTTGCAAGATTTCAGGTTTTCACAGCGGTGACTATGAAGAATGTCGTCTTCTGGGATGTGGCGCCGTGTAGATCTTGTGTGAACCGACGTTTCGGAGGAATGTATCTCCTCGATCTTCAGGGTAGAACAATCCGAGAGCCAGAAACCAGTCCGCAGCCACCTGCTCACACTGGTTCCTCACTCGCGGATTTTTCTACCCTGAAGACGGAAGCGATACGTTCATCCGAACCGTCGGTTCACATCACATCCCAAAAGATGGCATTCTTCACTGTAAGAGAGGCTTTGTTTAACGACGCGTATTATTACAAGAGGCGTCGATCGTTCAGACGCCAAAAGCAGAGCCCTCATCTTCTGCCTTATTTCTATGTCTTCAAATGCCTCTGTTATCTACTGTTTCCAATAACAATGCATGCCATCCATTTTATCATCCATCATTCCACCCATAAAGTGAGTTTCACAAAGGATATTTTACCCCCAGAAATAAACGGTTGTGGCCTATTTTAAGATACTGTCCAAGCACATGCCCGAAGAGACTAGGAAGGACCACAAAGAACCTCAGTCGCAACAGGTAATCTCCACTCTATTGTTGCATCCAGTAACAGCGCGTTAAGCCCGTGTTCACGCAATCTTAACCGCCTTCTTCAACAATCCTAAAGTTGCATATTAAGAACTCGTTAGCTTTCCCGTGCAGAAGAATCTGCATTACAATTTCAGAAATTATTCTTTTTTTTTGTCCATGGTGATTACCTACGTTACCCGTCAAATTCGATGGAGGATAATCCTTTCTTCCTTCCTTTCCTAAATCCCTTTCACATTTTTATCTTCTTCTCTTCTCTCTCCGGTACTTCTTCATATCTTAAAAAACAAACTCCGTGGTTTTAGTCCACAAGCGAACAAGACCGACCGAGCGACCGCCGCTTGTCAGCGAACTTAGTGTCAACTTTAGTGGATAGAGGGTGTCACGTGATCAGCGTAATGAATACACACGGCCGTTAATTTCGGTTTTCTAGACCGGAGCCGCTATTTCCTTGAAATAGCTCCTCAATTATCATCACGAGGCTGAGTGGGCCTCGTTCCAGACCTACCACTTCTCAGAAAATCTGGTAGCGCCGGGAATCGAACCCGGACCTCTGGATCTGTAGCCAGGAACTCTGACAACTAGACCACATACGTGGCCATTTCTTGCCCTAAGAAATTGTCTTTCACGTCTATCCGTCTGTAAAATTGTTCGGCGAACTTTTAAGCGGTATCGGCGACTTTCATTCACAGCTGCCGGGAAATTTGATTATCAGACAAATTGACCCATAAAAAGTCATCTTTACTGACGGCCACAAATTCACTTCTTCATGGTTAACATAAACCGTTAATTAAAGATTATAAACAGGCTTCAAGTAAGATTAATATACTGCAAGGAACGACGCTGGGAACTTTGTACACCCTTTCCAATCCTGTTTGAAAATAAATTCCCCTTTAATGGCGGACGATTGTGTGTTCCAGCAGAAATTATTAAAAATCCTTGAAGGAGGCTGCATTCTCACTATTCTGCAAAACATTCAGACATGGAATGCACGGTTTCAAGAGGTGTGCGGGAAATGACGTAATACAAACAAGTATTTTTTTTCGCTTCCGGTGAACCAGTTCCAGTGGGGAGGGGAACGTGCGGTGCAACACAGCGCAAATTCCCACGACACGCGGCTTCTTGAAACAACGTAGAAGCCTCTTTGTGCGTCTATATGATGATTTAAGAATAACGAAAGATCTCTGCTTTGAACCGGGTACCTCCAGGTTTCAAGTCAGGACTGCATAATGCCATTTCCAAGGAAATAATATTTCTGTTTCTTGCCAAATGATTACGCAGGTAAGATATCATCTTTCTACGTCTTTTCGAGTGAGTCTCGCAAAAATCTTTTAATTTAATAAATAATTTATTAGTCAATTTTCACTTTTAGTTATTTGGTTAGAATATCTGGTCACTCAAGGTCCATTTCATTTCATGACTTATTATACACATGGAAGAACTATTTGCCTGGACGATCTGTCCAAAATATGGCTTCACCCACACAACACATAAACCCGCTTCCATAAATCAATACATACAAACTGCTAGTCGGAATACAAAACCATAATTTTGGCTGTGGTTCTGTATGGGTGTGAAAACTGATCTCTGACACTAAGGGAGGAAGATAGACTGAGGGTGTTTGAGAACAGGGTGTTGAGGAGAATATTTGGACCGAAAAGAGATGAAGTGACAGGAGGTTGGAGAAAACTGCATAATGAGGAGCTGCATAACGTATACTCTTCTCAAAGTATAATTAGGATGATCAAGCCAAGGAGGATGAGATAGGCAGGGCATGTAGCACGAATGGGAGAGACGAGGAATGTATATAGGATATTGGTGGGAAAGCCAGAATGGAATAGACCACTAGGAAGACCAAGGCGTAGGCAGTTGGATAATATTAAACTGGATCTTAGCGAGATATGATGGGGTGGTATAGACTGGATTGATCTGGCTCAGGATAGGGACCAGTGGAGGGCTCTTGTGAACACGGTAATGAGCCTTCGGGTTCCATAAAATGCTGGGAAGTTCTTCCTTAGCTGCAGAATTACGGTTCCTCCAGAAGGCTCAGCTCCATGATTAAGTAAGTCGGAAAGGCTGAAGCGAAAAGAGCACTTGCATGACCTAGTAGTAGATGAGAGGAAATCAATAGTATGAAGTTTGTACAAAACCCAGCTTCTCTGTAGGCCTTTCACTCACGTTATTAACTGAACAGATACACCGAAAACATTTTTCGGTGGTTAGAAATTCTGGTTCATATTCAGGGGGCATGAGTTCGAATATCGACTCGAATTTGGCCAACATAAGATTTGTTTCTTTCTCCAGTCACTGCAAACAAACAGCATAGAGTAGATCACAACCACTTCCTTCTTTACACAGTGAGTACCGTGTACACTGAAGCTCGCTTCACGTTTGCGCTGTCTAGAAAACTCGCCGTAGCTGGCGAACTATAATTCGCAATTAACCTTCCATTCCATGCAATTAACTATAATTCGTAATTAACTTTCCATTGCACGCTACTAATTTAGGCAGCAGATAAAGCTTCGTTAAATGTCCCGAGACATGGCACATCTTCGAAACATGTTGGCCGGTACCACAATATAGCCTCGCCAGTAACAGTCCTCCTCAGCACGCAACATGAGCAGGCCTCATATGGGGCTAGGAGCCACTTACAAATTTACATGACGGCTGTTCAGTAATCCTTTAATTTTGCAAATTCTGAACAAACAATCTTTTAATTTCGCATATTGTGACCAAACATTACCACTCACATGTGTAGGATTAGGGCATTTGCTGAGCCCTGAAGGTGAACAAAGAAAGAAAGAAAGAAAGAATGTATGAAATAAAGAAAGAGGGGACGAGCGACTGAGGAAGAAGGAAGGAATGCCATTTAAATATTATTCAGAGGCTTACCACCGCAGAGAATTTCCGTGCGCTGCATTAACAGCGCCATAGGTATTACTGACACAGGTTCATGACAAGAGAGATTCAAAATGTATATATATATATAGACAGACACGTAGTCATCATGCTATAATATGCTTATCCTTCCTCACAAAATAAGGAAAGTAGGCAAAAAAAATGAGTCCCTATCATCAGTATTCTGTAAGCGTTGGTTTGCTGGCTTAATGCGTACCTTTTCCTGAAATCAGAGCTTACATGAATACTAAAAGCACTCAACCACTGGCCAGGCGCATTAAACCTCACATCTGGTAGAAATTTAGTAACTTACTCTCGCTGGTGGAAACTTTTATTTCCTGTTACGAAACTGTTAAGGAAATAAAAAGTATGAACAAGAAACTCCAGACACGTTTTTAAAAAGTTTATAATTTTCCGCTTAGCAGAATAAACTAAGGCACAAAACACGTTTCACACAAAATCAATAGACATATTTAAGAAAAAAAAAACGTTAACACTTACAAGGGGGTTAATCACAGGCTTACTGTAAACATGTTTGTTATGCAAACAGAGCTTGATACAGTCCATTTCTATATGAATTGGACTGGATGTCATATGTCATTCTTTTTCGGAGACAATTCAAATCCCGTGGAGCATTCTTTACTTACAGGACTACCCCCAAAGCTTCAATCTGCGGTTGAAGATTATTTAACCACTTTGTACAGGCCACTTCAATCAGTTACCGGGCAAATGTTTTAAAAGTTTATGTGACCGACTTTGGGCTGGATGATCAAGAGTTAATCTAAAATACAAGGATTATTCTCTTCGCTACGTTTTAGGGCCCTTCATCCAATGGGTACCGGGGTAAAAGCAGACGAAGCATGAAGCTAACAGCTCGCCTCCATCTAGAACCCAAGTTAATAATGAGAGAAGCTTCATCTGCAATCCTCCATGCCTTCAAGTTTCGGTACCCAGGCACAGGGATATGATTATTTATATTTAATTACAGGTATCCCCTTGAAGCTAACAGTCGCTCAGCTAGTAAATATTTTACAGGAAGGCTCATTAGTCATTACCGTGTTCTCAAGGGTCCGCCATTTTTCCTCATCGGAGTTAGATGAATCATGCCCACTTCTTTATACTTCATTCACGCCTAGATCTTTCAAGTGGCCTCTTCCCTTCAGTAATTCTTGGAGAAAATCTCCTTAAATTAATCTGAGTAGGTGTTACCTTCAGGATATTGGGGGCGCTTCTCCTATGTCGATTTCTGGTGTTCTCTAAACCGATTCTACCGGTCGGATGGACTTCAAAGTTGCTCGATATCCAGCAACCAACAATGGTTCTACCGGACAACACTTTGTTGCGTCCCCTAGGTAACGTATTCAAGAAAGTACGAGCAATGTTTCTGCACCGATTTTGATATTCAATAACGGCACAAGCTATGATGGATGTTAACAGCGACTCCTTTTCCCTAACACCCAGTTACCCATGAGGCCTTAGTCTCGCTACGGCGATGTCTTTCTTTCAAGGACTAACACCTGCGGTTGACAAGAGACTACTGTACCTTGTGAGGATGATATAATCAAACGAGGTCGCAAATTTATATGAGAGATATCACGTTCCGTTGTTCACAAGTGTTCCGGTATAGGACACACGTTCGAATGAAGCACGTGTGACACGTCAGCAACACACAAAACTGTCTTCATCCCACTTCAATTGTAAATGCAGTGTTAAGGTTATCTCTGTGCTAATGAATTGCCCCAGAGGCATAGAGATGGAACTGAAAATGAGGTACACTTCAACGTGTGGAACTTCGCTTAACGAGCATAATTCGTTCCAGAATCTTACTCGTAATGCGAAACACTCGTGAAGCGAAACAATTTTTCCCATATAAATTAATGGAAAATACGATAATGCGTTCTATGCCGAAAAAAATACTAAAAAATTTATGTGTAACGTTTATTCAAAGGGAATTATATATACATGTGAATTCGATTTGTAGGAAAAAAAAACGAATAATTAGTTTATTATTTATGATACATATCTAATTCTTTTTTACTAGAAAGCTGTCTAGAGACATTTGTTTTTTCCGACGCTTCAAAATTTGTGAAAATGCGACACAGCATTATCATTAAATAAATTTGTAGCGCGCACAGCCACTGCCTTATTAGGGTGATGCTTCTCAAGGTACGATGCAACAGGTTCACATGCTTTCAGCATTTCTCTTATTGCGCCAGAAGATTGTTGATTTGCTGTTACCTCTTTAATCGTCTCCTACATGACTGGTGCCCCTGGATGGAAGCGCCATGTCCTAACTGCCCCACCCGTTGACCTTGTTGATCTTCGGCCGACTGCTGCGGGCGACGGCGGCTACAGCTGGCTTTACCGTTCCGCCGGTAGAGTTAAGATTCAGTTCTCGGGTTGTTTGGCAGGGTCTCGCTCAGGAAGGGAAGTAGGAACTCGTATTACAACACACACACTTTGTTTCACTAGGCACTTTATTAAATTCTTTTCCCTAGCGGACGACACTGACACACTACATTCAACTTCTGTCCGCGAGGTTTGAGATCGCTAAAAAGACTCCTTCAAATGATTTCTTTCTTTTTTTTTTTTAGGATTTGCGTCCGGATCGTTTGGGATTTTGAATAAGACTTCCCTTGCGGAATTTGCGTCCGAATAGTTCGAGTTATTGAATACAAATCCTCGAATGCCTTCTCCTCGCAACTCTCGGGGTTGCCTCGGCCCACAAGTCAACTCCAGAAATTACGAGGATTGGTCATTTTCAAAAAATGGGAGTACACTAATTAAGTATTCCCCCAATCCGTTTAGGAATTACAGGGACTAAAACTTAACGTAAAACCTGTCAGTAGCTTGACAAATGTTACGCTTGGCTTGGGGTTGGGGTTGGGAGACAATCCATCTTTTGAGTTATGGGTTCAGAACAGTCACTTATTGTGTTCTCCAAAGATACAGACAAGTAAAATTTCGTGTGACCTTCTAAAGAACCAAGCTGAGAGGTGTCGTCTTCTTTCGTTCCGCTTCTGCCTTGACCAGTCGTTTTCTCTTTTATTGTCTTTTTCAGTGGAGAGTTTGGGCTAAAGCTCTTTCTTGAGGGGGAGAAATAGCCTATGTGCCTCTAGTCCATTTGCGGTATGTTACAAGTAGACCTAACCAAACATGTTAATTTACCCGGATCCAAACATTCTACCAAATTAAATCTAGCTGGGGTAGGCAGATCGGTTACACCTCCTCCTCCTCTGACAAACTATCCTCTACACCTTCTTGCTGTGAAACACAATGCAACTCCATAAGTTCTTCGGTGGTCAGCTCTTGGCTGTGCTCTTCCACAAGCTCATCGATATCATTGTTATCCACCTCCAGCCCCATGATCTTGGCCAAGGATACAATCTCGTTGACTACAGGCTCCACAGGTACTATCTCAAAACCCTCAAAGTCACATTCGACAACGCTCTCCGGCCAAAGCTTCTTCCAAGCAGAAGTGAGGGTTCTCTTGGTGACTCCTTCCCACGCCTTTTCGATCATCTTGAGGCAGGCAACGATGTGGAAGTGATATTTCCAAAACTCTCTGAGAGTGAGTTTGGTCCCTTCAGTCACCTCAAAACAACGCTCGAAGAGTGCTTTAGTGTACAGCTTCTTAAAGTTAGAAATAACCTCCTGGTTCATAGGCTGGTGTAATGGAGTGGTGTTGGGAGGCAGAAACTGGATCTTGATGAATTTAAATTCTTCAAGGAGGTCATCTTGTAGGTCTGGATGATGGGCAGGAGCGTTGTCCATAACAAGCAAGACATGGAGTGGCAGATTCATCTCAAGCAAATATTTTTTGACAAAAGGACCAAACACTTCATTGATCAAATCAGTAAAAAGGTCACGTGTCACCCAAGCCTTGTTGTTGGACCTCCACATCACATTTAGCCTGCTCTTCTGGACTTTACACTTCTTGAAGGCTCGTGGAGATTCTGAATGGTGAACAAGAAGCGGTTTAATTTTCAAATCGCCGCTTGCATTGGCACAAAATAGCAGCGTGAGACGGTCTTTCATTGGCTTATGGCCGGGCAATGCATTATCCTCTGCTGTTATATAGGTTCGATTCGGTATCTTTTTCCAGAAGAGACCCGTCTCATCACAATTAAAAACCTGTTGCGGCAGGTAACCCTCAGAATCTACGAGCTTCTTGAAGTCGCCGATGAAGTTCTCTGCTGCCTTTGTGTCGGAGCTTGCTGCTTCACCGTGCCTTACAGCGCTGTGGATGCCGGTTCTTCTCTGAAACTTCTCGAACCACTCCCGGCTTCCCGTGAATGATTCTTCTTCGGACGTTGATGATACTGGCGTCTTCTTAACGAGGTCGGCGAAAATCACTTTCGCCTTCTCACAAATGATGTTCTCGTTAATAGTGTCGCCTTGCAATTGCTTTTCGTTTATCCACATGAGGAGCAACCTTTCAACATCGTCGAGAATACGTAACCGTTGCGTAGATATTCTTGTCACTCCCTGTGAAGCGTCTCTCTCCTTAATCTTGTCCTTGTTCTTGAGGATAGTGCAAATCGTTGATGTAGACCGATTGTATGTGCGTGCTAGATCAGCCACGCTCACGCCTCGTTCTCGCTTTTCAATGATTTTGCGTTTC
>NW_019739946.1:563969-565354 GCF_002891405.2 Cryptotermes secundus
TGAACACAAGTTTGGAAAAATGAGTGATCACAAGCGACACTAAGATGCTAGCGGAACGAGTGGTAAACACAAACTGATGTAGCAAGAGCACAATCAGGGACTTCCCCTCTCGTCACTCTTTATGCGAAACGTCGCTCGTTAAGCGAGTCGTTTTTTTTTTTTTACAATTTGCTTTGCTCGTTATGCGAATGACTCGTTATGAGAGGCGCTCGTTAAGCGAGGTTCCACTGTATTCTTAAACTTGGTAGTCAGGGTCATGTTCCAACAGGTTTACTCCAGGGGACAGTGCCTGTTGTGCCAAGTGGACAATAGGCCTCGTAGGCCCGAAATTCGGTCCTGACAAAGCGATGAAGATAATTTATTACATAATTCATGTTACCTTCACATGCACAAAGTATATATGGCCGTGAAAGAAATTGCTTTCATGATTTTGACAGATTTACACGTTTTGAGCTCCCTGAGTATCTAAAAAGTGTTTTTTTTTTTTTTTTCGCGCCGTCTGTCTGTCTCTCTGTATGCATGTATGTAAGTATGGGCGGGTGGATGGAGGTGCGCCTCCCTACTGCCTGAACGGCTGGACGAATTTTATTCATATTCTGTATTTACGATTAATGTTCCGATGAACATGAACATTCCAGCTACGAAAACCTGGGCCCCCAAAACACAAAATAGAAATTTTCTTTATAACGGCTATAATTATTCTGATAAAATTTGAGTTATCTGTGGAGACCATCGCCCTAGATGGAACTGCATCAGTGTATCTTGTTATCGTACAACCCTCGCTCGAAATTGTTTATTCGCTGATGATAGTTCATGGTTCCCTCGAGAATGAGAGATCTGTCTGAGGCCTGGATCCTTTCTGCAGATATGCAAATGTTAGTATTTGCAATTATGTTTCTGTTCCTTTCAATGGTCAAAAACGGAAATGAGCCTCCCAGGAGGAATGTCACCCTAACTGCGCTTGGTCCCTTACTTGCAACATGTCAGGTAACAATAAAGGCTGAAATGAATATCTGATCTCGATAAATTAATTGCTGGGTTAGGGCTCATTATTAGAATCCAGCCGTACCCCTTTCCAAATGATGGTCACTCAGGGGCCGTGGCCCAGAGAGTTACCTGCCTGTCTCGGCTGAAGAGGAAGGAACCACTGTCTGCAGCCCGAACAGAGAGGTCCTGGTGGAAGAGTCGGAGTAATTATGCCCGCCCCTTTCTTACTTCACCGGTTTCCGTCTAGAGCTTCTCGAGACTCACTGTTAGGTGCCCTGTCTTCTCTCACAGTTCCTCTTGTTGTGCGATGCGATGCAACATCCAGCCTCACCTTACCTGTTGCAGCGTCGCTCGTCTTCTCCTTGTTGTAGCACTCTTTAATTTCTCAGGGTTTTTTT
>NW_019739946.1:565886-664032 GCF_002891405.2 Cryptotermes secundus
TGCCATTCCAGCTATCCTAAGGAGTCTCAGCAGGGAGTCTTCCTGCCTGGCTCTTGCATGTGCGTTAAAACTAATTGTTTAACCACCTAAATACATAAACAGGTCTATGTCCATCTACTATTCCTTAATGTAACCTACTATTTTATAATACTCATAACTAAATAAAAATAAAAAAAAAATATAAATGGAGGGCGGCATTGGACGATTATATAATGATTATGAAGTTTAGCGGGTAACGAGGCATTAACTTAATAGGGGAGCTGTATAACCATCAGGGTGTAAGTGTAATATACTAATGTCGGCATACCAAAAATACGCAGTTCATCGCGTTATTATTCGTAACCTCGGAGTTTGCTTCCCATCCGTTTCCGAAGCAACCAGTGTTTCCTTGCGAAAAAGATCTCACGACCAACGCGTCATTATTCTTAACCTCGGAGTTTGCTTCCCATCCGTTTCCGAAGCAACCAGTGTTTCCTTGCGAAAAAGATCTCATGACCAACGCGTCATTATTCTTAACCTCGGAGTTTGCTTCTCATCCGTTTCCGAAGCAACCAGTGTTTCCTTGTGAAAAAGATCTCATGACCTACGCGTCATTATTCTTAACCTCGGAGTTTGCTTCCCATCCGTTTCCGAAGCAACCAGTGTTTCCTTGCGAAAAAGATCTCATGACCAACGCGTCATTATTCTTAACCTCGGAGTTTGCTTCCCATCCGTTTCCGAAGCAACCAGTGTTTCCTTGCGAAAAAGATCTCATGACCAACGACTAGTCGTAGCGGCCGTATTACCTACTCTACTGACGGGCGTGAGAACCCCGGAGTCAGCACAAGCTGGTGTTAGTGGGATGGTTGTAATCTCCAAGCAACTAACAGTATGCGCAAGTTTACGCAACGCACACATGTTTAGCTCGTACAATCAACGGCCAACAGTGGTCTACCAAACAACAATCGATTTAGTTTCCACGATAATGTAATAAAGTCAGTCGTATATGAGGAACTACATGCAATGTCTCCGCACTTATTCTTTTGCTTTCTTATACGCATATTATGAAAAATTACTGTAAAAAAAAGTGAAGTGACCCCTGTAACAGGCCGTGGAGGCCCATACGATTGTGAGACGTCTAGGCTCCCGTATTTCTAGGCAATCGGCTCACAGATGGCGGGGAGGTTGTCAGCCTTAAGTGTCGGCCGCCGTTTTATAACGGCTTTATCCCTCACTGTCGATGTGGCCACGTGCTGAGAGGCATTTTATAGCTGAACTTGTGGTGGTGAGCCTCGCTTTGGGTGCACACTTCGTAACTGAACTACTTTCAGAGTTTGATCTGATGATGCGCCTGTTACTCACATTTACTCACTCTATTAACACTGCTGAGGATTGATTGCGCTCTGTCTTCCTTGATCCTTCAGCACCAGACGGTGGGCCTTGAGGACAGGATTTATTCGTGGGCGCCAGTAAACAGGATATGCTTACAAAATTCTGGGTGTCTAGAATGAAGGGAAATAGGTGAAGGCCAGTAGTCAGTTAGGTGGAGAGCTTAACAAGCGTTGCTTCGACAACACGGCAGGACACAATCACTTTGAATACACATCACAGTTACAAAGAACTATTAGCATTATTATATTCACTGACTGGATTACAGATGTATCTCTCACTGCGGCACGAGTTTCAATTTAATGTAATATCTGAACAAAGATTACTCTTGTTGCTACCTTGTTACACTGTCAGTCCTTACAGGCTGAGGTGATAAGTTGAGTCTTAACAATTACGAGTCGTGCTCTATAACAACGCGTACCCCAGAGCGACACAGTTTTTGGTCTGTGCGACCTCCCGGCTTGTAGCATAATACTTCAACCAAGTACGCTACCGCGTCCCTAAAATCGTTAATGGCGCTCAAGAGTTTACGAAATAAACGATGAATGTATCCGTAGTTTGACCATAGAACTCCGTGTTCACTAGTAACGTTAAGAAAATGATATAGGCCTATTAATAATCTCTCGAAAAGCGACCAGATTAAGGGCCAAGAAAGAAATGTGATACATGATAACATTAAGCTGCACGTTAGATAAACTGGTTGTAAGGATGAGGTGTTGAAGGAACTGGCTCAGAATCGCTGTGCTGAACCTTCGGATTCTACTGCCAGAAACTCAAGCAAGTTACTTTGTTCGTAAAGTGTAACAACTACAAGACTCAAGCAGAGGAGCGCTCATTTACATAAACGAAGGTGATGTGTGCGAAATGAAAGTGCAGTAATTTGAAGCCCCTTTTGGTATCGGGCAGTGAAATGTTATTTAAATACAAATAAACGTAAATTTATAAGCCATATACTAGTACGGCCTCGCCGGGGATATAGCGGCCGGGCGTGAAGCTGACCACTCACTTCCAGATACAGTCCATTCGCGGAGACGAGAGAATCCTCGTGAACAAATGCACGCGGTGTCTCCTTCGCTCTTTGAATGAAATCATGCAGCGATCACGTGATGCGTGTATTGTTGCAGGGGCGTCCAAAGTTCACTCTTCAGTCTGAATGCAGGTTAACGTGCGTCCGAATGAAGTGAGTACATTGAAGTAACTGCGCGCTTTGTCCACTCCTTGCTGTCAGCTGTGGCGACTCGGGGCTTGCTTTATTTACGCTGTCTCGTCTCCGCGAATGGACTATAGTGCTGAGTTACAGAAAATGTGGATCTATACATCCACTCCCTCATACGCCTTCATGGCGTAGTGCTTAATTACTTAAGCACAGAGACTGGTATGGCCGCTGCCAAAAAGCCTTGGGATAGCAAACTTAATGCAGGTACAAACTCTGGTTGCGATTAGTAAGTACACCAGCAAGATGTCACGACTTCAGGATCCGGCCTGTCTGGTACTACAGACGACATGAGTTTGATTCAGGAGATAGCAGGGTCCCGGCTTAAACTGTAGGCAGTTGGGATAACTGTGCACAGTTCAGTTGGCAGAGGAATGCAGGAGCTTACAGTAGTCTGCAAGACCCTGTATAATCTGTATTAGCGGTTATCGTAATTATGAACAGATAAGCGACGTCGAAATCTCAGCACTTGCTCGCGCTTGTTCCTCGCTTGCGGAGTTTCTTCTTTTTTCTTCTATCCTGAAGATGGTGGCGATACGCTCCTCCGAAACGTCAGTTAACACAATATCTACACGGCGTCACATCCCAGAAGACTACTTTCTTCGTAGTCACTGCCGTGAAAACCTCAAATCTTACAAATATTATTTCACTTTCCACTAAGATAATAAATATATGGCTTACAATATGTAGTATCTCAATTTATGTTGGCCGCGCCAGAGCTCAAGCGGTTAGTCGCTGGTTTCCCGCCGCGGCGACCCGGGTTCGATCCCGGGTCTGGTCATGTTGGATTTGTGGTGGACAAAGCGGCGCTGGGGCAGGTTTTCTCCGAGTACTCCGGTTTCCCCTGCCAATCTTCATTCCACCAATTGCTCCACAATCACCCTCACCTATCATCTGGGGCTGGTACAATAGGCCAGAAGTGGCCGCAGTACAAGGGACTTAGTCCCAGTCCATTAACAATAAACAAATCTCAATTTATACTATTACAGAGATTTGCTCAGTCGTTAAATGGCTTCTGCAAGAGTTGTCCACTTTATCTGCGAACACACACAAGGACCTGGCTGACTGTGAAACATGCTGTACTGTGCCCGCCAACACGTTTAGCTCCGGTCCCTACGTAAGCTTCTCAACTGCCTGGGCAGGTCCCAAAATACAGTTACGCCTGGTAACGAGCGGGCGGGAAACCAAAGTGCACTGCCCTATGACTGAAAAAGAAAGATGTACAAGCAAAGAGCTGAAGGAAAAATAAAATCGCGAAGAGAACCAGCAATACAGCAATTTGACTCTGAGCTGGCTTCGGTAGGCCTTCGGTTCGAATCTCTGTAGAGACACCTACCTTGCCTGGAATTTTCGTAACTTTCTTCAGTCCGTACAGGCAACCGGCGGGAAAGTGCATTAAATTAGGTTAGTACCGTTTCCCTTCACAACGTTTCCAATTCATTATTCACAAAGGGTCCTGACACTCGACGCTACTTGTACTGAGCTACTGATGAAATCGTTAATCAAAGGTAAAGTTGTCCCTGTGCTTAATTAATTAAGCACCATGCCATGAAGATATACATGTGAGTGGAGGGGTAGCTCCATCATTCACAATCTCGGCACTAGATTAGGGGTGAGTGGTCAGCTTCACGGCCCAGTCGATTTTCCCCGAGGACTGAGCCCGGCACCCACTGGGTAAGAGGTTGGGTAAGATCCACAGCTGGTCTGGATGCTGTGAAGTGAAAAATCTGTTGCCCCGGCCGCCCAACCCGCAGGCCATAGCTATACCGACTGATCTCTCCCGGCTCCTGACGCAGTTAACTAAACCATAAATAACTAAACAAACAAAAACGAACAGGGAAAAAAATTTCACGGACTTCCGTCATTTCTCTGTCCAGTCATTCAACCTCTCAATCTTCATATTCAGTAACGCTAAATATACAAATTTCATTAGACCACTGGACAAGTATACTCCATTTCTGTATGCACATTCCAAATGCACTATTTACAAATTTTCACGCCTCATTCATTGGTCTTGATCTCCTTTATTGCACAATTAATGCTGCAAAGCTAATTACAAAACACATAAAATATAAAATATGACTGCCTTTATTTCCTTCAATATTAACTACGTAGAAAACTGTTTCAAATAAATTTGTAAATTTTAACTGGATCCATGTTTCATGTCACGTACAAATCTTCTATAAAGATAGAAAAGGGTAAAGCTGTCACTGTACTTACCGAATTAAGCACTACGCCACGAAGGCGTATGGGGGAGTGGATATATAGATCCACATTTTCTTCATCACGGCACCAGCTGGAGGTGAGAGGCCAGCTTCACGCCCCTGTCGCTTTACCCCCGGGGAAAGAGCCCCGGTACCCACTGGATAGGAGGTTGGGTGGACCCCAGAGTCGGTCTGGACGACATGGAGAAGTGAAAATTCTTGACCTTACCGGGACTCGAACTCCGACCCCTCGGTCGTCCAGCTAGTAGCCAGTCGCTATACCGACCGCGTTCTCCAGGGCTCTTTCAAAAATCTTCTATACGATGCGAAAGTCGATAAAGACCAGTCATGGCATAATATAAGTAGGGGTTATACCGGGCAGATAAGAAGCCCACAACTTTCAGTGCAACCCCAAATGCAATCGCAATTCGATCAGTTGCAGCCGGAACATGCGGATGGACGAGCTGCAGGCATGCATCTCATGCGAGCAAAGCTTAGCGCCCTACTTCCTTATCATTATCGCATGTACGTTACTGAGTGGTCGTAAGTGATTTGGCCAACGCGAGTCTAAGTGAATGCACTTCAGTGACTTCGGTGTTGCGCAGCTTGTGTAAGATAATGGTAAAAAGTAAAGTATCCCTGTGCTTAATTACCGTATTTACGCATGTATAGGCCGCAGCACAATTTTCAGACAGAAATTATAGAAAAAATAATTTTCTTGGAATATTATTTCAGGAGTAGTACACCCTGTATTACTAATCATGAATATATATTTTTTTAAATGAAGTGTGATTTCGAATATTTCGAATATAAGCCGCACCCCAGTTTTCCTCTTGAATTTTTGGCAAAAAATGTGCGGCCTATACATGCGTAAATACGGCAATTAAGCACCACGCCATGCAGACATATGGCAGAGTGGTGATCTCGACACTAGGTAGAGATGAGTGATCAGCTTCACGTCCCTGCCGCTTTATCCCCGAAGAAAGTCATCGGTAGCCACTGTATAGGAGGCTGGGTGAGCCGGAGCAGGCATAACAGCATTTCTACGCATGTTCAGCAGATGAGCCTAATTTACCATATCTTTAATAATATATTCTTTTACTCTGGTTCCTCGGCAGGTGACTATTGGAATTATCAGTGCGTCTCAATTAGTGGTAAACGTGCCCTCAGGGGTACGCGAGGGTAGTGTGGGGGGAGGGGTGTGTGAACATAACTGAAATGCCTGAATTTTTGTTTTACGCTCTAATTAATAAACATTTTTGTACGCTAGCAAGATTAATGTCTGTAGGTAACGATCACATTACGATTGAAATGTTTAAATGCCTGTATTGTAACGACAGAGAAAACTGTTGGAGAATTTTAGGTTCTTGGGGTACATAAAAAACATTTTAAAAGGGGGAAATTTCTGAAGACAGACAGAAGCGCTGATCTAAACAATTACAATAACTACAACCGTATGAGATTTGAGATTCTCACGACAGTATTAAGATCACGGTTTTCTGGGATAGTTTCGTAAACAGATACCACCGCTTCGGGAGAAAGTCTTGCCTTCACCCTCAGGGTCGACTCTCCGAAGATGGAGCTATCGCGCTTGTCCGAAACGTTGGGAAGTGTCTTCTTAACTACACGACGTTAGAAACTAGAACAATAAAGCTGCCATTGGCCGATCTAACTTCCGAACAGAAATAAAGAGTACCAACAAATATCACTAGGATGATCAAATCAAATATGAAATTGGCGAGGAACGTAGTATGCATGGGATTCAATTTAAATTCATATAAGGATCTGGTGGGAAAGAAGCCATTTGGAAGACCCACGGGAGGAAAACATTAATATGGGTTTTTAAGAAATGGATTAGAAGGCGTACATTGTAATTACTTGAGACGGTTATTGGATATTTGTTCCAGTCCAAAGCATCCTACCTACAATTTCGCCCAGTTCAAGAAGTCCTGCTGGAAGATCCAGTTGTCATATCTGTCCAGGCTTTATAGTCCAGTGCACTTATGGTCCCTTTAAAATCGGACTATTTTTAACGGCTCTTACAGCCCATTCAGGGCCCTGGCCTCTTATTCAGTTCCGTAATCATTTTTCACAGATGGTAGGACTCCTTGGGCGAGTGATCAGCTCGTCGCAAGGCCTCTACCTAAACACAGGACAACACAAACACAAAACAAACGCATATCAAACATCCATGTCTTGTGTGGGATTCGAACCCACGATTCCAGCTCCTAAAAATCGGACCATACATATCGCAAACTACCTTATCATACCATCACATATGCAAATAGCAGTACATTCCCACACACCCTTACATTTGGGGCACTCGTAAAGCATCATGACGTTTAGAACGAATTATGCAGCAAATGGCACAGGTCTGTAAATTTCTGAGTTCTGCAAGACCGCAGCACGATCGCATTACTCCACGCCCTACCCACGCACTCTACATGATCTGACATCTCACTCGATGCTATAAATGTGAAGCAACAGAAAGAGAGACGTTGAATCGCATAGGATTCAATAAGAACCAATCCCTTCTCATGCTGCGTAGCATCTGTAGCCGTACCACTACTATGCAACCTATTTAAATGTAATTAATTCTATTAATTAGAAATTTAATTGTTCAAATGAGATGCAATGAACAAGTGCAGTGAGACATAGGTCTATTCTTGCATGTAAGAGTTAGCGTCTTCCCACACCTGCAGCAGAAACAGGAAGACACCTGTCGCGGGCTTCTTAGAAATTTTACTTGAAAGTGTAACAACGAAATCTTCGTGAATTCAATACTTGACAGCTTGTGCATGCCACAACTTAAAATAAGGGGGTTTTAATGACCCAAGACAAGCGTAACATTTGTCAAGATTCTGACAGAAAGTACGATGGAGCTCAGAAACCTAAACTCCTTGCAAGCTTTAAACGGAGGGAAGGAATAGCTAATTAAGAGACTTCTATTTTTTCAATGTGACCCATCACTAAAATGTAAGGGTGCGACAGAGCCGAGACGCTGATGGAACAAGGACTTGCTGGTTCGAAGGGAAGTCGGTTGTCTAAGTCAGTCACACACCGGAACTCGAAGAAATCAGACGTAAAAGTTACACGCCGGAGCTTGTAGAAAAGACATAAAAGTTACTGATTTTGAAGTTGTACTAAGAAGTGGCTCAACAAGTATTTAATAATAATAATAATAACAATAATAATAATAATAATAATACATCTAAACTTGATATGTGCTTTTGTAGTTTGTGTTCATCCTGCTTCTTCGAGATGTGGCCCATTCAAGGCTCTGAGATAAGAGAACCTCAGCTCTACCGAACCAACAAACCTCACCTCCTTATAAATTAAATAACCCTGAGATAAAATTTAGAACAAGAAAGAAGTACCTACAAGTGCGACCAACGTGTGTGGGCGAGAGAAGATAATAATTGAGTTTAACAAAAGGAGACGGCAAACAAAGTGGCGCAAAAAGTAGGGGCTATAAAGTTGTTCGGTTATACATCTGAACCTCAGTAACGTAAGAATCAGTATGTATCACGAATTATTGCATACTCACTGTAAAAGTAAAGTCAAGCAAAGCTATCCCTGTAACAGGCCGTGGAATCCCATAGGGTTGTAAGACTTCGAGGCTCCCACATTTTCTAGATAATCGGCTCACAGATGGCAGTAAGGGTTGTCAGCCTTACGCGCCGGCCGCCCTTTACCCCCTGGAAGATTCCAGGTACTCATTTCTGTTAGAGGCTGAGTCAGTCCCAGGGCCATAGTGCGGCTGGAAGGATTAGGTAAATTTAAAAATCAAATGACCTCATCGGGAATCGAACCCGCGACCTTCCGGCTTGCAGCATTTCCTCAACCAAATGCGTTGCCGCATGATCCTGGTATGGAATGATGGGGGAAAAATAAACTTCCCTCAAGCAATGCTGTATCAACTGTCAAACCTTCTTACTGGTGAGTTTGAAGAATGAGTGGGTAAAAACAAATTCCCCACAGTTGGTGATTAGTCCCTGATAAAGTTCCTCCTATGAGCTGTGTTCTCTGACCACGCTAACTGCTACGTGGCCCTCAGACTGGAGAGTAATGCAGACAGCTTTACTGCTGATTAACAGCAGCGTGATATCTTCGTAAGAGTAACGGGACCGATAATAACCGGCTTCATGTTCCCACAAGAGTCTGACGGATAATGAATGCGGTGTGGCGTAACGATAACTATAATAATAGACATCCCACATCATATCTTCCATTTGAAACGTTGCACTGACCCTGGAGCGTATGTCAGAAGTGATTTAGTTCATTCCTGTATTGCTGTGTCCATACAGCACGAGTATTAAAATCGCTGGATGCTGTCAATGCAGCAATTAAAATTTCCGAAATACCACGACATAAGAATAATACTGTATTATCTATCAGTGTATTAAATATTTAATTTTTTTATAGGGGGATGTGGCGAGTATTTTCTTGTGGAAATAGGGTTTCATTAGCGCATAACATTTCTGTGGGAGCCGGGACAGTGCAGTCGGTACAGTGACTGGCTACGGGCTGGACGGCCGACGGGTCGGAGTTCGAGTCCCACGTCGTCCAGACCGGCTCTGAGATCCAACCAACTTCCTACCCAATACGTACCAGGGGATACTTCCTCGGGGGTAAAGCGGCAGGGGTGTGAAACTGACCATTCACGTCCAACTAGCGCCGAGGTCAAGAAAAATGTGGATCTTTATATCCACTCCCCCATGTGCCTTCATGGTGTAATTATTAATCGGTTAAACACAGGGACACACTTATCACATCTCTGTGAACTGGCGTCCTGTAAGTCACTGTACCGTTTTCGTCTTTCCCTCAGAAGTTACTTCACCGTTGTTCCCGTCCTGCAAATACTGGCATATAAGAAGACCTACTTTGCCCTCTGGAACGTATAATTCCAGCTCCATATTTTTGTTTGGTGCTGAGCAATGTCGACTGACAACTCAGCATACTGACGTGCTGGAACAGAGTGACGTCTGTCTACATCAGACATAACCTATAATCTATTATCTCTTTGTGGCTGCAAGTCATGCTATTAGCTTATCGCACGCTACATCAAAATATAACATTAGAATGGGTTTTGCTTAATGAATCTCATCCCAAACTGTTGCAAGATTTATTTACGTTTCTTTCTTTCTTTGTCCTTATTTTCTTTCTCCCTGCCTTTTGCTATTACGTTGTTTCTCTCTGTCTTCTGCGACTGTTTCTTTCCTTCGTACATACCTTAAACTAGATTCATGCGACAAAAACAGGCTATAAAATACAGTCATGAACTTCTGTATCTTGCAGTGAGCACTCTGCAGATGTGTGACTGTTCAGCTCTGGGTTTATTTCTCTCACAGAAAATATCAATACTACGAAAAACCCAACGATCCTAACCATCTGCCTACATTGTTATTATTGCTGTTGTTGTTACTACTCGTATTTATAACACCACAAATGAGGAAGCTGCAGTTGGCCTCAATTTTTAGCATATACATGTATCTACTAACTAAACAGCTGTAGATCTTAATGGGGGATAATTTTTTGTACAGGTCTATCATGTGGGCTGGATAATTAGGATTCGGTTCCCGGCTGAGGCAAATATCTTTCTATTCACCACGGCGTCCAGACCGACTCTGAGGGCCACCAAAATTCCTGTCTAAAGAGCACGGGGGGGTTTCCCCAGGAATGATGCGGCTGGGTCTTGAAGCTTACTGTTCACCTCTATCTAATGCCGAGGTTAAGAATGCGTGTGGCTATAGGACTACCTCCATTCCCCCATACGTCCTCACTCCGTAGCATTCAAAAGCAGCAACGTTACCATTTAGCTTCATATAGGCTACCAGTTTTGGTTCGATAAGCCTGTTCTAAGAGAATCAGTAAAGATCGACTTGGGCTTCAAGCAGTGTAGACAATATACTGAACTGGAAAGAACATTAAGCTTGTATCATAACTTCAAGCATACGAGGGGGTACCCAAAAGAAACCGAACTCATTTTTTTTAAACTTATTTATTCAAATTTTAAGCACAAACCTTCAATCCCCTTCAAAATACTCTCCACTTACACTAATACACTTGTCTAGTCTTTTATTCCATTTTTCAAAACATTGTCTAAATTCATCTTTTGAGATGCTTGACAGCGCCTCCGTCGTTTTTTCCTTCACCTCAGCAACATCAGCAAAACGCTTTCCTTTCATGTCTCTTTTCATTCGAGGAAACAAAAAAAAAGTCGCACGGGGCAAGGTCGGGTGAGTATGGAGGGTGAGGAACAGGGGTCATACCATTTTTGGTCAAGAATTGTCGTACAGACAGGGCTGTGTGAGCAGGGGCATTGTCATGATGGAAAAACCAGTCACCCGACTGCCACAAATCTGGCCGCTGAGCTCCAAGTCACTCCCGACAGCTCCACAATTTCTTCAATGGTCCGTCGTCGATCTTCCTTCATGATTTCACGAATTTTTTCAACATTTTCATGTGTTCGGGCCGTGGAAGGACGACCAGAACGAGGTTTGTCATCAATTGATATTTCACCATTTTTGAAACGGGAAAACCACTCAAACACTTGAGTTTTCCCCATAGCATCGTCCTTGTACGCCGTTTTTAACATTTCAAGAGTTTCTGTTCCACTTTTCCCGAGCAAAAAGCAGAATTTCACCGCCGCACGCTGTTCACGAAAATCAGCCATTGCAAAAACGACGATCACACAAAACAGTTGTCACTATAAACTCTGCCGAAACTAGTCCTTACCTTCTGAAGCAACGGTAGTCGGCTTATCGACTCAGGAATGTTAGCTCTATGCGCTCATAGCGGCAAAACGCGATACCACAAAAGCTCTGCCCACAAAAAATTAGTTCGGTTTCTTTTGGGTACCCCATCGTATATCTCCCAATGCAGTATCTCATCTACATCAGATCCGCACATACGCACATGTGTACACACGGTCGGGACCTACCTCACATTGCATTCATTTCGTGCATTGATACAAATAACTCATAACGCTTAGGTAAGTAATGAATCGCGAATTGCAAGTATTCGCAGCTTTCCACTATGTCAACCGCGGCTTTTAGTTTTATGCATCAATGATTCTTAATTTCAGTATACAGCAAGAGGCCCACAATTGCTGGGGAGGGGGCTGCTATCGGTAGTTTCCATATCACGGTTTCGTTTCATCTTCTTGTCACATTTTTTATATTCTATGCCTAATTTATTTGTATTTGTGTGCTCAGTGAAGGACCAGGAAACTGATGAACGTCAATGGGAGCCGCACTCCCCCTCACCCCCAGCTTCACAATGTCTTTGTCTTGCTAACCGCAGAAACACATGCCGAGGGTGGCGGCAGACTGCTGCAGATCTGCACTGCGCTAATAATTTTAAGGCTACGTATTAAATTGTCCTATATCCTGATGCTTTCAATTCGCTGATAGAAGAGACATAGAATAGAGAGAGACATGTTAATGAGGAGGTCGCCCGGGCATCACATGTCGTTCACGTCATAACCAGCAGCAGCAGTGTGACGCAACGGGACCAGGAAAGTCACGCTCCATGCGTCTCACCATGTTAATCAAACGGAAGGGAACTTGAGGCGGATAAGTCTGTTAAATAGTCACAAATCAAAGTTCCGACAAAATCTCTCGGCGTCTACTTTTATTCCAACATTTCAGCCTAATGTACACGTATGTATGGGGTTATGTAAAAAGTTGCTCCTGTGCTTCATTAAGCGCCACACCATGAAGACGTCTGGAAGAGCGGAGGTACAGCTCCATGGATTCTAAACCTCGATCTTAATGGAAGTCAGTGGTCAGTTTCACCTCCAAATGGGTGAGTCCCTAGCCAGTATGAACACGAAGGAGAAGAAAGAATCCCGCCAGGGATCGAATCCCGAATGGCCAGGCTGTAGCCTAGTCACTGTATGGGTTGGGCTAGCCTCAATCATAATTAGGCTACGAAGAACTGCAAAATAAGAGTTATGCTATTCAGCGATTCATTTCTGCGCAGAACTTCCATTAACACAGGTTCCCATTAACTGTAACTCACATTTCTGGGATACTGCGTCACGTTGTTGCACAATCGTCGTGTTTCTAAATGTCCCTACAAATATCTGATGTATAACTTGTGTGTATGTTCATAGTACATCGCCATACAAAGCGTCACACACCTAGTTCAATTCTTGATTGGCTACTGCCATCAAACTAAAAGCTACGTATTTCGCGTAGCCACCATGTTACTGGCTTCTATTAGACAAAAACTCCCGTCAGTAAAAATTATACAGACCTATAAAAAAAAAACTCCGTGCTTTTAGACTGCAAGCGAACTATATCGACCGAGCGACCTCCGCTTGTCGGCGTAGTTAGTGCCAACTTCAGCGGATAGAGGGTGTCGCGTGGTCAGCGCAACGAATCCCCACGGCCGTTAATTTCGGCTTTCTAGACCGGAGATAAAGACCTATTCCTATATAAAATGTCAGGATTGTATATTAAGCGTCTCTGCTCTCGCCACTTCGAAACTTCTCACCACCGTCACGTTGTTATTACTGACGGCAAGAGATTAAAAGATACTCGTGCAAAGGTGTCCGATCTCCATGTATTGATGTTCATATCGACAAACATACGGGCATGGCAATACCGTAGCTCTGTCCATACTCGTAATGGAAAAGGGGCTAAACATTAAGGCATAGACAGAACAGTTTGTAGCAACTTATATGAGCTCGGTGACACTAATTGCTTCGAGGGAATCCCAGGTTTCCGGCATTTTCAACGAATTCCATGGAGCCGAGTCCTTCTTAGACAGCCGATATTCGCTCAGCTACTCAAGAACTTTCCAGCATTTTATGGAATCCGAAGGTTCATTACCATGTTCACAAGAGACATCTTAACATTATCCTCCCACCTACGTCTAGGTCTTCCTAGTGGTCTGCTTCCTTCTGGCATTCCTCTTCCCTCCCTGTGGGCTACATGCCCCACCCATCTCGTTCTCACTGTCTTACCGAGCCGTTGCCTAGAAACGCTTTGAGCAAATCAGTTACATTATGGAAAGCAGTAAGAAATATGAAGCTCTTCATTATCCAGATTTTCTCCAGCCTCCTATTATTTCATACCTCTTCGTTCCGAGCATTTTCCTCAGCATTCTGCTCTCAGATACCTTCAGTCTATGTTCTTCCCTTCATGTCAGAGACAAAGTTTCCCGCCCATACAAAACTACAGGCAAAATTATAGTTTCGCATATTCTAATTGTTGTGTTTAGACAAGAGGCGATAAAACAAAAGGTTCTGAATTGAATGGTAGCAAGCATTACCCGAATTCTTCGTGAATCAAATGAGGAACGTAAGAACAGACTGAATTCGGATTGAACTGGCAGGCCTAATTCTTTTATTAACTCTGTTTGGAGAGCGAAAATGTCCACACTGTCATGACGAAGTTAACCACTGAACACGATTCTGAGCCAAGTCCATGCACTTCTCATTCATGTTATTCTAACATCACATCTCGGCCTTCCAACTGACCGCTTTCCAAGAGACTTCAATACAAAAATTCTGTGCGCGCTCCTTGTCTCCCCATCCTAGCTGCATGCCCAAACCATTGTATATCCTAGATTTCAGTGCCATTTTAGGACACTGCTATAATATCTGGATACTTTTCGTTGACAAGAACAGCCTACTTGAAGGACTGATTACTGTTTAACTGTCAACTTCCACTCTTGCAAAAGTGGGACCTAATGAGCACGGAACCTTATAGAAGGATACTGTTCCTGGTTTATACGTATATCCACATGTATGCACATAGCCTCTTTGGATCGGTACGTTTGCCTGTGTGCCTATAACCCTTACAATCTATAGTTTTTAACTTACTCAATTAGAGGACTGAAAATCTCCCGTGAAGAGATACCACCAGCGTAACCTTCGGCTTTATTCCTTTGCGACCCCTATCCAAGCAGGGAGGCACATATCACGGGGAAATTTTCCTCACAAGCAAAACACTGTATCGCTATGTGCTATTCGGGGTTCTCAGTGGGGTGAAGACTTAGATTGTGGCACAGTGTATCTTAGATGAGTAGTTACAGCGTTTCTGAGACACTCGCTCCCTATATCGCTCCTCAAGATGGAAACAGAATCTACCTCCACAGGACCACATGCTCTCACTCTCCAGATGATCACATTGTATATTCATACAATTAGTCGCCATAAGAACATTACGCTGATCATTAAGAACTATGTTGGACACACTCTACATCGAAGAATGCCGTCTTCTGGGATATAGCGCCGTGTAGATATTTTGTTTGCTTGCGGATTTCTTATACCCTGAAGATGAAGGCGATACCTTCCTCCGAATCGTCCGTTAACAGAAGACGGCATTCTTCATAGTCACCGCCGTGAAAACCTCAAATCTTATACATTCTACATCAAGAACATGGGATCGACTCCAGCGATTATAAGCACGACGGTGCACATCACTTTCAGAAATTTGACAAAACTTCATTCGTGAGCGCTTAGGTCTTCATTTATCTGCCAGCCATTAAAAGACCGAAAAAGCTCGGTGCGAATTTGTCCTGTATTTACCCGCGCAGCTGCCCATCTTTTGCACAAATTGTTTGCATTGGAGTAACTGCACGATTTTCACCTTAAGTGTTACTCAGCGCGGACTCTGGCGGAAGAATTAGACGCTCCTGCCGTAAGGTCGGGTCGACACATAAAGCACGACTTCACGGTTGCACTCTCTAGAAAACTCTCCGCGTAGGTAACGCTGGAACCGCTGTGCGACACGCAATGTACACTGTTGCCCTGATAGCAATTTTTTCCCTACTCTGCTGTGGTGATAACTGTGAATTTCGAATACTTGATACTTAAGGCGTGAACATTTTTTATTATTCTCATCCTCCTTGCGGACATTAACCCCTTCCAAGCTATGAAGGGGATACACTGTTCTCCAAACCGAACTCTTCTGCTGTCACTAGCTTAGATAATCGGTCAACAGAAACGGCTCCTGTCGTCTCTCTCCAGGTCATGCCATTCATTTGCAGTAGAACAACAATACATATTACAGTTTGTTGTAGAAGTGAACTAACCCGCAACTGTTAACACAATATGCCTCAAGGAAATGGTTATGAAAGATATCAAGACGGACAACAAAGCCAATTAAAGACTACAACAACAACAGTTATTGAAGATACGCGTAAGCAATAATGAAGATACATGAGACTGGCGACTCAGCGCTCTAGCAGCACTCTAGTCGAGAAACCGACTCCAACCCCGTACCCAGTCAGAGGTTCAGTTACAAATGAAAGGTGCATTTAGTGTAAGCGATTACCCAGCATATTGCATTAATAGTTTTGCTTCATACAACAAACCTATCATTCAAGTAGAGAAGCACTGTCAAGCTTCTAAACGTTTCCAACTTAAGCATGACGTCAAGTAATCATTTCAAAACATCCTCGAGCTGTGTTTTTGTAGGCGTGCTTAAGCGCGGCTACACAACAGAATTCAAACCATCTTTCTCGCGTCCCGCATATGGAGTGTGGACCTTACTCGGTCCACGGGCCTCTAATTTGTGATTAAGCAAATATCGCTAGGTTCCCAGTCTCTCGAGATAACAACTTGCACTGCCACATCTCTGAGCAAGATTATGGAATTAAATCAACAAGACTAGCCTGTCCCTGGTCTGTATTTAAGAATAATGCCGGTCACATCCATCGCCAACTAATGCATTCGGCATGTCACGTTAGGCCTTGAACGGTACGTCAAATTTTGTTCAAACACATCTCGACCTTTAGGATCGCCCACAACCTTATTAAGTTCCCTTCCATGTCCACTTGTCAAAGGAAAACCAACGTTATTTTGCCAAACATTGTTCTGTGAGAAACTGGCCCTGTTTGGACTACTTAAGTTCATTGTCCTTATACAGACGAAGTTGCACCTGTGCTTAAATACCTGTACTATGCCATGAAGGCGTATAGGCAGAGAGGAGGTGAGTTTCCTTCCACGCATTCATAACGTCGACACTAGGAAGTGAGTCGTTAGCGTCACCCTCCGGCCGCTTTACCAAAAGGGAAAATGTTCATATTGGACAGGTTGCTACGTGGGAGGACTGCCGATCCGGACGTGATGACGGGAAGAAACACCCCCTGTCCCTGCCCGGAATCGCTATCCGATCATCCACCTCATAACCAGTCACATTACTGAATAAGCTATCCCGGCCTATTTAACAATGCTTTATCAATTTACTTACTTACATACGCATGGAGCTGAGCCCTTCTGGAGGAGCCGTCAAATGTGCAGCTATTCAAGAATTTCGCAGCATCTTATGGGCCCCGAAGGCTCATTACCATGTTCACAAGAGTCCTCCACTGGGCCCTATCCTGAGCCAGACCAATCCAATCCATACCATCCCATCCTATCTTTATAAGATCCATTTTAATATTGTCCACCCAAGTTCGCCTTCGTATTCCCAGTGGTCTCTTTCCTTCTGGCTTTCCCACAAATATCCTTTATGCATTCGTCGTCCCCCCATTCGTGCTACATGCCCTGCCCACCTCATCCTCCTTGACTTGGTCATTCTAATTATACCTGGAGAGGAGTACAAGTTATGAAGCTCCTCATTATGCAGTTTTCTCCAACCTCCTGTCACCTATCTCTCTTCGGTCCAAATATTCTCCTCAACAACCTGTTCTCAAACACCCTCAGTCTATGTTCCTCCCTTAATGTCAGAACTGCCTTGGTTATATAACGCATTACGATGATTACAAACGATGAATTTCAAGTTACACATGACCCTCGTTTTTCAAGCTACTAACCCAGCATTTGCCTAGAGGGACAGAAAGAACTCAATGGCGGCACTCGAAGCAGTCCTACCGCACAGGATGCAATATCACGAGCACAACACTGTGAGATTCAGTGCCTCCTTCAGCAACCTAGCAAATTTCTTTACCCAGTAAGCTGGCTTGAAAGGTAAAGTTTCCGATTTTATTTTGGAGGTAATCTCGGCCGGGACACCGATTAACTTAAGGTCTTTCGTGGTTCTCCTCAGTTCCTCCGGGCATATTCTGGGGTAGTACTTCCGCATGCTTTCCAATTCAGTATTCACTAATCCTACCATTCAACGCTATACAGCTGGGACTACTAACAAACAAACTCCGTGGCCTGTAGTCCGCAAGCGAACTATACCGACCGAGCGACCGCCGCTTGTCGGCGAAGTTAGTGCCAACTTTAGCGGATAGAGGGTGTCGCGTGGTCAGCGCAACGAATCCCTACGGCCGTTAATTTCAGTTTTCTAGACCGGAGCCACTACTTCCTTGAAATAGCTCCTCAGTTATCCTCAAGAGGCTGAGTGGACCCCGTTCCAGACCCACTACTTCTCCGAAAATGTAGTAGTGCCGGGAATCGAACCCAGACCTCTGGATCTGTAGCCAGGATCTCTGACCACTAGACCACAGGGGTGATATGAACTACTAACAGCGTTGTTAAATAAACCATAAGCGAATAAATACATACTACAACACTTTAGCACATCAATACTACATATGTTCTGTAACTATAAACCCATCTGCAAATGGTTATCTAAACGACGGTTTTCAGTATTTGTACAGTATTTAACAGGTAGGGTGTGACAAACAGATTAACCGAATCGACTGATTAATTCTGTCATCACCCATTACTCTGTTTCCTTGCGTCACAACCGATTTATGTCACTCTTCCTCGAGCGTCAGGATGCAAAAGTGGCTTATAGCATACACCTGCTGACACTACTGTGCTAACTTTTCCATAATACAGTATACGTATTTCATGATATTATTATATCGTACGTATAGATTCACATTTTCTTGACCTCGGCACTGGCTGGAGGTGAGTGGTCAGCTTCACGCCCCAGCCACTTTATCCGCGGAGGAAAGAGCCCCCCGTTCCCATTTGATAGAAGGTTAAGTGGACCCCAGAGCCAGTCTGGACGTGGAGAATAGATTCTCGATCCTACCGGAATTCGACCTCCGACCCTTCTCAGTCAACCAGCCCGTAGGCAGTTGCTATACCGACTACGCATTCACTCCCCCATACGGCTTCGTGGCGTAACTTTACCTTTATTACATCCTACAGAAATTGCTGGAAAACCAAGTGGGCGGAATGAAGTCGCGTTGCCGAGAATAGCATGGAATTATATTCCTATAGGGCGATGAGTAAGAGAACCAAAGAAGTGCCTAGCAGGTGATTCAGAGGTCAACACAGGCTTCCGTACTCCGTACTCCATCATGATACAGAGCTGCTTATTTAAAGAGAGGCTGTGCCGGAATTCATAATCGGGATGTTTCTGGGACAGAACTGTTCTTATGTTGTGAACGGAGACAAAACCAAACCTGAGGAAAGAAATAAAAACACACGATGCTGGAAGACGTCTGTTGGTTCTACGAACCCTACTTTCCTAACGGCACATGGCAAGGGGAACCGGCGAAATAGGTCACGCGAGTCATGGCCACTCCTCGCTCAGGCACTTCAGTATTGTATGAACAGACAAAGCAGTCGCTCCACGCAGGGTTCTTTAGCGGACAAACTAAGTCCAGGATGAAGAGTCATTCTTGAGGTGTAATGGTCGTTCAGCTGGTCAATAAATTATCTGCCTTTCGTGGGATCTGACGGTTCATTACCGTGTTCAAACGAAACAGCCAATAATTCCTATTCTGAATCAAATGAATCGAATCAATATCACCTCAATTCTTTGAGATCAATTTTAATACTACATTCACATCTACTGGTAGGTCTCTCGTGTGGTTTTCTCCCTTCAAGTTTCCGGATTAAAATTCTGTCTCCATCTCTTGTGTGAACCCTAGTAAGTCTCATATTTCGTGAAGGGTACAAATTGTGGGGCTCCCCAGAATGTAAATAATACTCTGAGTCTGTGTTCTTCCCTTGGGGTGCGAGACAGTTCAAGCTTCGATTCCAGCAACAGGTAACATTGCAGTTTTGTTTATTCCCGTGATAAAATATTGTGAACTGAATTGTAGCCAACATTCCTTCATTTGAATCTGCTCTTAATTTCTTCGTGAATGTAATCTTGATCTGTTACTGCTGTTTTGCCTCTCTTCAACTTAATCATTTCCATAAATGACATATCCAAGTAATGCTAACTGCTGCCTCATTGCGGCTGCGTGGTTATCACTCCTTCGTTCTATTTTGAAGGTGAGTTTGGATATGCTGAGGTGTCTTCATGGCTTTCTTCAGTCCCTCCAGGCCTACATCAAAATATGTTATGATCATTTACTTTCACATCACTTCGAATTCATCAATCACAATCATCTTAAACCGTGCAACTGAGATTGTTGTTAAATAACCCAATATTCAACCACTCAGTCAACCAATCATGCTCACTGCTTTGTTTAACATACGAAGTTAATATTAAGTGTACGTTTTCAACATTTGGTTAGTGGGTGAGCTTAACAGGTTAAACTTACTAGTGGGCGCCACAGCTTGCATGTCATTGGGCTTTTGAATCCAAACAATTGCTTCAATTTGTTCATGCCATTCGTCACATAGTGCAAGGTTGGGCAAAAAACGCCCACGACAGATAATTAAACCAGGGCCGGGCTCGACTTCAGTATTTTAATACATAGCACAGAGAAAATAATGGCACAAATTACACATTTTTAAGCAATGGAAGGAGGATAGGGTTGGCAGGGCATATAGCAGGAATGGGGGGAAGAGGAATGCATATATATTGGTTGGAAAGCCAGAAGGAAAGAGACCACTGGGAAGACCAAGGCGTAGGTATGTGGACAATATTAAAATGGATTTTAGAGAGATAGGATGGAAATGGTGTGAATTGGATTCCTCTGGCTCGGGATAGGGACCAGTAAAGGGCTCTTGTGAACACGGCACTGAATCTTCGGATTCCATAAAATGCTGGGAAATTTTGGATAGCTGCAGACTTGGCGGCTCCTCCAGAAGGGCTGGGCTCCATGAGTAATTAAGTAATTTTTTTATTGCTAGTGGGGTGGGACTAAGTCCCTTGTACTGCGGCCACTTCTGGCCTATTTTAACAGCCCCAGATGATAGGTGACGGTGATTGTGGAGCAATTGGTGGAATGAAGATTGGCAGGGGAAACCGAAGTACTCGGAGAAAACCTGCTCCCAGCCACTTTGTTCACCACAAATTCCACTTGACCAGACCCGGGATCGAACCAGGGCCGCCGGGGTGGGAAGCTAGAGACTAACAGCTTGAGCTATGGCGGGGCCTTAAGTAAGTAAGCAATGCAAGTTTTTGGTCTACAGCACTCTTATTCACTGTGTTCATTTACTATACTTTTCGCAGGGTATAATAACACCTTGAGAGCACCAGAGAGTTCTACACATTCCGCTCAAATTAACAGCCAATGAGTTTCCTCTCAAATCTATACAAAGCAATAAATCACATTAAACGCGTGTCTTCATTTATGGTTGAATATTTTCGCAGAATCAATGAAAATATTTACTGCATTCCCCACGCTTCCTATTTTGTAAAGATGCCATTTATTCAGAGCTCCACCACTTATCTGAGTGCGATATTGACGGCTTAAGTAAAGATCAAGATTTCGAAACCTAGATAACGTACTGAAGAAGTTGAAATATACGACCGGTAGTACTTAATTCATTCTTGTATACAAATTAATCCTATGCCGTATTTAATATTCGTGTTTAAATGAAAATTGTAACTTTTCTGCACGTGTGTTTGTGTTAAGACAATATATATTTATGTTTGAACAGGAACTGTCATTTTGCGCATCTGTGATGGAGCACATAATAAGAAAACACTCCGAAGTATTTGAAGAATGTTATCTCTCAGATGACGGTAAATTACCTCCATTTATTGATATCACTGACAGTGACTTCCATGTGGTCAAGACTCGCTGATTTCTTCTTACTTAGAAATGAAGATTTCGCTAAACGTTTCTGCGAATTCTACAGCTTATTGTACGTCATTTCCTTTCTCAAAAGGGTTCAAGGGAATACACGTCATTATGAATGTCGGAGAGAAAGCAGGAAACTGTCAGGGTCTGCAGATACTTCATCATAGGCTCTAGAGCCCTTTGCTGGGCTCTGGCCGCTTTTCAGTTTCTTAATCCTATGCACAGTCAGTTGGACTCCTTGGGTGGAGGATCAGTCCGTCGCTACCTACACACAGAACGCAAACACAGAATAAATGCACGCAAGCATCCATGCCTCGAGTGGGATTCGAATTCATAACCCAAGCGTTCGAGCAGGCTACTTAGACGGCGCGGCCATTGTGATCGGCCTGAAGATACTTCTCTGAAGTGGAAACAAGAATTACCATTTATAGAGGTATCTACTCGTAAAACAGATTACCTGCAATCAGTGTTTTATTCAAGAGACGTTATCTCAGAGTGAGAAAATGAAGTCCCTTTCACATTTAGCATAACAGGAAAGCTCCACTAATTAGTCACATCACGGTCTTCCTGTTACGGTACACGACCAGTCACTGCAGGGCGCATGGCGTGACCGAATTACATTCATAAAATATAACAGGTATTCCGCTTCTCTGTCTTCGGATTCCTGTAAATGAGATTATACAGTCATGTTGATATCCGGTTTTCGGATTCGTAAGTCACCATACCAAATATTTCGCTACGTCGTGCCCCGTCAGGATTTACACTAATCATAAAAAATACTTAATTCTTTTTTTTCAATTATCGAGCGCCGTGCACAATTTCAAGACACTGGGCCCACAGTCCGCCCGAACCGCAAGGCACCATTAAAACGGTGGCCAGTTCAATTCCCTTTTTATTAGTTTCTTGGGGTGCGGTGAGACTGAGTCCACTAACTGGCCTATTGAACCAGCACCAGATGACAGATGATGAGTGTGGAGCAGTCGGTGGAATGCGAATTGGCAGGGGAAACCTAAGTACTCGTAGAAAACATGCTCCAGTGCCACTACGTCCACCAAAAATTCGACATGGCCTGACCTGGACTCGAACCCGGGCCGCCGCGATGGGAAGCCTGCTACTAACCGCCTGAGCTATGGCACGGCCATTCTATTTTCTTCTATTCGTTTTCTATCGGAGTACACACGGTTCCCTACGGCATTATTTGCGATCTTCCAGTATCACAACTGCGAAGTATTATGAAATTGGTTAGGTGTTTTTAATGACCTTGAATGGTTTTTCCAATCTCTCTGCCGTCAGTAGAAATCCAAATACAAAATTCTGGAACTTTTTTTATTGCCAGTGGGATGGGACTAAGTCCCTTGTACAGCGGCCACTTCTGGCCTACTGTACCAGCCCCAGATGATAGGCGAGGGTGATTGTGGAGCAATTGGTGGAATGAAGATTGGCAGGGGAAACCGAAATACTCGGAGAAAACATCCCCCAGCGCCACTTTGTCCACCACAAATCCCACCTGACCAGACCCGGGATCGAACCCGGGCCGCCGCGATGAGAAGCCAGCGACTAACCGCTTGAGCTATGGCGCGGCCTTATTCTGGAACTTACTGAGAAGTAATTTAATTTAAATTACTATGATCAAAATTATTCACATTACTACAATCAAATTATTCACTGTCTGAAAAACCTTCAACCTCCAAACGTTTCCGAATGTACGCCGTCACTGTCCTTTAAACCAATTATCAAGTGTGTGAAGTACGAGGTTCTCACAGCAGTGACTAGGAAGGGTTCTCTGGACGATTAATGAATAATGAATTGAAAAGGATGTGGAAGTGGTCTTGGCCTAATTTAGGTATCGACCCCACATCTGCCTGAAAGGACTGAAGAAAACCAGGACGAACTCCGATTTGGATAGCAGGTCTCCGGACCGTGGTTTGAACCCGAGAGCCTCCAAACAGGAAGCAGGAGTGCTAGCCACAAAACCGTGACGTTTCGTCGGGTCCAATGGTAAGATGTTCAGAACAAATTTCACAACATGCAATCAATTGCTGTTTATAATGAAGACGTCTATATTTGAATCGGGCCGGTCACAGTAGCCGAGCGGTCTAAGGCATGTACTGTCTTCGCTTGCTCGGAAGCCGGGATGGTGGGTTCGAATCCCACACAAGGCATGGATGTTTGATATGTGTGTGCATTTATTCTGTGTTTGTGTTGTCCTGTGTTTAGGTAGAGGCCTTGCGACGAGCTGATCACTCGTCCATGGGGTCCTACCGACTGTAAATGATCATGAAACTGAAAATCACAGGCCAGGGCCCAAGGGGGCTGTAGAGCCAGTGAAAACAAAAATCGAATCGGAGTACAGACACAGCAGGTTATATGGGGCTCTGTACGATGGGCATATGTAGGAGAAGAAACGCAGACGTTGCAGGTTGTCGGGAAGAATTTGCAGTGGACATCTGGAGATATATGTTCTTCCAGATCAATTGCCTGCCGGCTGCGACTGAAGGTCGCCACATAGACGGTGGTTAGACTTTTCTTAATGCCATTAGCACGCACAGCACATATAGCGATTGGGCTTGTTACCATGTAAAACGCCGGGAAACTTGCTTTAAGCAGTAACGCTATTGACGTGTATTCCGGAGGTGCCCGCTTTGAATCTCAGTCCGAAAATCGACTATCCTGAGGTGTTTTGTGGTCTTCCTCAGTTTCTCCAGGCAAATGCCGGGACATTAACTCACATCAGGCCATGAGCAAATTCATTATCCGGTCATTCGACGTTACATACCCAGAGTTACAGCGTTGCTGCATAAACTACAAATAAATAAAACTAAGCAGAACATTATGCACAGTATACTTCTTGCGTGGTCACAACCCCCAGTCGATAGCAATAAAAGCCGACACCTACGTCCCATTCGATGGGCAGTTCCACTCTCAAATGCTCAACCCACTGGTATTCACTGGACAGGAAGCTGATGGACTCCAGAACGGGTTCGAATTTAATATCGAAGACGAAAATGCCTGCCTTTGCCGGGAATCGAAACCTAATAGTGTAGCGTGCAGTCAATCATATTACTTAATGGGCCACGACGGATGCACGAATTACTTTCGTATACGAAGACGCTGTTAAGCCTTAATATGACAGTGGCATTAATGTATGTCCGAAGTAGGGAGGTCGTTGGTTGAACTGATGAGGGAACAAAGGTTCTTTGTTGAAAGACATGCTGGCTGGAGACGACTTCACCTCGTGTGACGCAGCTGAACCGAATCTTGTTGTGATGAGGTGGCGTAAAAATACGAGTCTTCACAAAGGAAAACTGCTTCCTGCAGCCACAGCGTTGGTATGTTTGTTTGTCCTTAAAGGGAACTTTCTTGCTACGTACTTAAGGAAGTAGTAAAGGTGAATATGAAGACATCTATGATTTGTCTTTCTTTCACATCTCACATATCGGCCTCGCGATACCTGTTGTAACGACCGCTGCTCGGCGAAGGCCGGAATAGAAACCAACAATGAACAGATACATTCCTGTTGAGCTAACATGCTACAAGATCACAGCGCCACACACAACAATTCATCACTCTCGTCACTTCTGCACGAAATCAGGGGACTGAACTGAAGCAATAAACTGAAAGTTATAAAACTGTATTTGCAACACCAGAGGGGGGCACTGCTGGAGGGTTGTGTGCGACTTGCGACGTTGTACGTTGCACTCTCTCAACTCGAAACTGAAATTCAACAACAGTGCACTAAATGACAGAGTAACAGAGAAACGAAAACTAAGATAATGAGCGAATCTTAATGCATTCTTCACACAGCGTGAAGAAAACGGGCGCATAATGAGAACGTCCTGTTTGGCCGTGTTCGAAACTGCAAACCGACTTCAACAAAATCTGGTGTCAAGAATCTCATGTTTCATTCCGGTTTAATTTCCGTTCGTATCAGTCCAATATTGAGGCGGGATAGTTTAGTCGGTGTATCGATGGCCGGGATTCGATTCCCGACAAGGGCAAGACATTTTTCTCTTCTTCACAGCGTCCAGATCGACTCTGAAGCTTGCTACACCTTTTATCCAATGGGTACCATGGGATCTTTCCCCGGGGGTAAAGTGATCAGAGCGCGGAGCTGACCACTTACCTTCATCTAATGTCGACGTCAATAATGGTGGAGTTATACATTCACTCACATACGTCACCGAGGCGTGGTGCCTAATTTATTAAGCACGGGGGCAACTTTACCTTTATCAGTGTAATGTAATCCTTACTTCATAGCAAGCTCAAACAGAAATTGTAAATTTACTGAACAGCTTATTGTGGGTTTCCTTTAGCTCCTCCCAGCAAATTCTGAGGCAGTGCCTTAAAACTGACCACGGCAGCTTCATTCAAACCTTTTCCAAATTCACCATTCGCAAATCTTCCTAACTCTGGATGGCACATAATCCAGGCTGTTGACATGTGTTGCTAAATAAACCAGGACTCGATATGTAGTCGCACCTCCATGCATTCGTCTGCCACGCTATTGCCCGGCAACGCGTTAATCGAATCTCTTACAGTATCTAAAGATGCAGATCGTTTTTGGTGGTATGCAATGTTAATGTAACTTCTTTCCTAACTTACACAAAATATGCGTCCATACCAATGTTACACTGCAATACACGCAACTGTGTTCTTTATCTCTTACAGGTAAAACTGTTTTATTTCATTTTTAGCGGCCAAACTGATCACTTTAAGCCTGTATAATTATTATTCTGATTCTGAAAATTGATAAAACTCTGACGACACGAAACATGGGCCCTATGTCAACGTATTCGAAACTTCGAAAACAATATCACAGAAATTCAGATAGAAATTTCACAATCACTGTGTGAAGGTAATGGTTATCCCGAGCCAAAGCAGTAGGACCTGAACGCGTATTGGGGCGCGGATGTAAAGCTCTATGCATTTTGGACCATGCCAGGTGGGGATGGGTGGTCAGCTTTAAGCCTCGGCGATTTATCCTAGGAATATAGTCGGTGGTTAGAACGTCAGGTAAGCCTCGGAACCAGTCTGGGCCATATTCAAACATCGGGGGTCAAAACCCGGCCGTTCCCGCCGGTAACAGAAAATTTGCATGCAACAAAGAAATTGCATTATTTTCCTACTTGTGCACCGAGGTTAGGTGAAAAAGTGCCATAACAAATTGGCCTACACATAGAGAACCCACGGTTTGGTTCTTTTCTGACACAGCATGTGTTCACAGCGGGGGGCTTGTAACCGTTCTGATCATGAATCCCAGGCATTACTGCGTCTCAGTCACTTATCTTCCGGCAGCAGAAGATGTCCTTGAACTTACAATTCACTTACGTTACCACTTAACCATCCTACTTGAAATTACAATCAAATTCCATGTTATCTTTATTCTCATTACCGCACATTTATGTTGCCACATCTTCCACCGTCCGTGAGTTCAGACGGTGAAATTAAACGTGTTATTGAACATTCTATCATTACGGCTCTATAACGAGTTACAGTAATAAGGAGCTGCATTTTACGGTTTCAACAATGAAAAGGGAAAACACAACTGCATTATCCACAGTATACATCCGAACGTGTCTAGTGTGTTTACTGTACAACTACCGCCACACATGCTTCCTCGTGGAATGATAACATTACTGACGGCCCTTTACAACTGAGAACTGTATCGTCAAGATTGACACTATGAATCACGGTCTATAGTTTAAAAAAAAAATTGCAACTTCCCTATTCCACGAATTAACGGTACTGATATGGAATCGTAAATGCTAAGATTCATATTCTGTTTATTTTCTCTGGCAACACCTCAATCATATTAATATGTGGCGAAAAATAGTGGCTAGATTTCCTATACTTTTTATTTAATGTGGCTTTCTGTTATCTTAATTAACTGTAGCATTTTAGAACAACAATGGGACTGTGAGTATACCCAGTAGTTCATATTATTGATCACAACAAATTCTCTTCTCTTTCTAGTCATCAGATTATGGGCGCGAGGTCAGATCTTTGTCAAAGCAGTGTCAAACGCACAAATGAAGTAACACATCCATATGAAATACACTTCTTATTAACAAGCTTAAAATGTGATATGTTTTTGACTTACCGGCAATTCGGAGAACAGCTCTGTCAGCAGGATCCAGTTGTAATATGCTCAAAGGTTTATCTTTCGCCCATTCTTTCAAGCTTCCGTCGAAATCAAACTCCATTGCGAACAGGAACCTTTCCCTTAGAACAATTTCCGTATTGCATTAACCATTATGAATTGTTTGACTTTTTTTCTCTCACGCTTTCTGGACACCACTTCTTTTCCCCCACATCATCACCGCTACACTGGTAAACTAGTCCGCACTATAACCGCTAGGAGTCGCAGGAGTGGCAATGTCACACATATAAAAAAACAATCTATCCAAAAATATACCGTACGTATATTTTAATTAATAAACCTTTTGCAAACAGGGTTGTGATTGATGTTAATTTATGGACACAGCCATAACACTACATTTATTACATCACTTTGCTAAATTTTATTTCTAGTCGCATTTCTAAATATACAGAAATCGATAACTGCTCGCTTTATATATAAGACGGATACAATAAAGGCTTACGTCACATGTAATCGTACATTACATGCGTAAACACTAATTACTGCTGTGCACATAATAAATACGTTCAGGCACAGCATTGCTAATGTCGGACGCTACTTCCTAGCAGACAACATAACAGCAGTCGACAAGTCACCAGGAAGTGACGTATGTAGAAAACAATTCTCGCCATTGGCTAAATCGATCGGCGTCGAATCGCGCCACTGCAGTATCGCCAACAGAAGCACGAGGCCTAGCAATGAGCAAACGCCATTTCTGCCAACAAAAGTACAGCATATGCAAACACTACTCCATTGTAATTGTACGAACTACGGTCGGCGTCGAAATAAAATTGACTGTAGCAGATAGCTACTGCAAGTTACACATAAATAGAAACAAAACTGTCAATTCTGCTAGCGTGTAATATCGGAACGATTTGTCTGGTGGCAATGCCTGGGCAATGACGAACAGCTGTACGGTACAGTACAGCTAGGAAATAAATGTATACTGTGAAATCCGTTATTTAGGTACGTTGTCTCAGTCGTGTGGCTGCAAGGACGAACCGAAACCGGCATAAGGTCATTGCACTGCAATTTAAATGGCTCAACCAATTAAAATAAAAATTCACGGCTATCTACATTTGCAGAAAACTTAAGATAGCAACGGATTTCTTGCCCAAGGTGCTCGTGTGTGATACAGCTAATGATGACGCAACTGTAGAAAAATCAATATTAGGATTTCATTAACGTGCCAACCCGATTAATGTAAGACTAAGACAATGGACTGAAGGACGTCTTATCAACTCGAATGAAAACCATTTGCTGGAAACTGCTCTGTATCAGTATCTAAATTGTGGTTCATAAACAGTCAGGTAAACGTGAAACGTTTCATTGTGTTCACTAGACTATTTTGCGTGTGAGCATGAGGAAATTAGAAATGCCTATCCAATTTTGCTCAAAAAATCTCAAGGCAAGAGACTTCTTATGAGACCTAGGCGTAGACGAGAGGTAATACTGCAGCAGTTCTAGGATTAATAGTGCAAGGATGTAGACTGGACTCAGGTAGCTTCTGGTGAGCCAATGGCCGTCTTTTTTAACATGGAAATGAACCTTCGATATTCACAAAAGAAAAAACAATTTCTTGGTGAGCTAAATAACTGCCAGCTACCCTAGGAAGCATCTGTACCATGAAGATAGGCCTACAGTACTGTATAACTAACTCCACGACACAGCTTCTACCTTTTCAAAGCAATTAAAAAAAGTAATAAATCGCAGTTGTTTTGTTACATAAATGGGTTCCAATGACAAAGTTAACAAGTATACGCATTACCTAGTTTCCTTTACACACAAGCGAAAAATTCCCGGAAAATGATGTAGTTTTTATTAGGGTTTGTCTATTTTAATTTTCGTGAAGTGATAAGTTGGGGAACCCCTTCTCTCTCTTATGTCCGTACCACGTAAACCGTTTTATGGGCAAAATATTCGGCGGTTAAGAAATAAAACAAAAACGTTCTTATCACGGCCTGGCATAATGCAAAATTGATTATCGTCTTCTCTTTTTAAACAGAACCGAGCAGGATAAAGTTCTAGACTTGTATTTGAGAGGTATCAGATTCGAAACTTGACAAATTCGCTGACTATCCCAATTATATATTAGTTGTTTTCCTCAGTTTCTCCAAGATAATGACGGGGTTGAAAAAAAGGTAAAGCTATCCCTGTAACAGGTCATGGAGGCCCATAGGGTTGTGAGATGTCGAGGCTCCCACATTTTCTCTAGACAATCGGCTCAGAGATGGCGGTAAGGTTGTCAGCCTCACTCGCCGGCCGCCCTTTACCCCCCAGGAAGATTTCTGGTACTTATTTCTGTTAGAGGCTGAGTCGACCCCAGGGTCACATTGCGGCTGGAAGGATTAGGTCAATTGAAAAAATCCACATCATCGGGACTCGAACTCGCGACCTTCCGGCTTGTAGCAGAGTGCCTCAACCAACTACGTTTTCGCGTGCTCTAATGATGGGGTACTACATTCAAATAAGTAATGGCCAACTCCTTCCAAACGCTTATCTAATCGCGATTCACGATCATCTCCCCGTCTCACACAACACTGTCTAGCTCATCTTACGCAGTTAAACTTCGTCGCTAAATGACCCAGAAACAAACCACCTGCCTTAGGCCGCGCCGTAGCTCAGGCGGTTAGTCGCTGGTTTCCCACGGCGACGGCCGGGGTTGGGTCATGTGGGATTTGTGGTGGACAAAGTGGCGCTGGGGTAGGTTTTCTCCGAGCACTCCGGTTTCCCCTGGCAATCTTCATTCCACTAATTATTCCACAATCACTATCAGTAGTGGCCGCAGTGCCAAGTGGCCTCAGTCTCACAACACTAGGAATAAAAAAAGACACCTGTCTTACAGAGAGTGATCTTCAGAACGCGGTAGTATCTCAAATCTTTTATCCGCGACTCTTATGGCCTCCAAAAATTGTGTCAGAACACGAAAACAACGCTAAAAGCCAGGGAAATGCTGAAACACTGGAGTAAAATATTAGCTTGCACCCACTTCGAAGTGTGGTAAGCACAAATGGATCCAAGTGAAGCTCCAGTATCTGTTGACTCAACTTTCTGTGGGATACGTTATCATTGGTGGAATCAATTTCCCACTGGCTTCATCGAAATTGTCACAGCAGATTTAATTACTACGACTTCTCTTTTACCATTCAGTACCACGAAAATGATGCTTTGGACTACAGTCAATCCCATCTTATCCACATTGAAAACAGAGTCAGCGGGTAACTGCGATTTTGCAATTTTTAAAGGAAATTTTCTTTGGTAAAATCCTAAACCCTGGAGTAAGACGTAGGACAGACTTTCGAACTGGAAAACTAGTTTTGTGTCGGTGTCCTGACTTCCATAATTGATTTCAAAATGTGCTTTATATTATTCTCTGCAACCACCCTAACTGTTGTGCCGATCCCTTCAGATCAGGTCAAGTATCGACCAAGTATCATTGCTGCTCCATTAAAAATGTAGAAAGCCCCTGTGCTTCTGCTCGCTGCGGAATAGACATGCTGCTGGTATCCCAATAATGTAGCGCTGACACTTCCGCCAACCGTAGCTCTCATAATTGTTAATACTATAACAATCAAGTGGACGGACTGAGGTGCGAATGAGAATTAGTTCGAATCTTCAGTTCACTTCTCCGCGTAGCGGGATCCCAAGCATTCAATGTCTTACAGCACGCAAAAAGTGTCCCTGACCGAGGAATCGAGGTTTGATTCTCGGCTTACCCAGTCTCCTAGCCAATTGGTACTGGGGAGGGGGTTCTTTTTACGGAGGTGAACAGGTCGGTGCGTGAAGCTGACCATTCACTTCAATACGTCTTCATGGCGTGGTGCTTAATTAAGCACAGGGATAGCTTTACTTCTACATTAATTTGTCTTTAAGTGAAACAGTGTTCATTATAGTAAAGCTGTGTGCGTATGCATCTTCTAATCCCTGAGGTTTTAACGATTTTCCTTCATCAACGGAGGCCGTATAGCATCTAATGAGAGGGGATGAGGTGTCATTAATTCTTTATTATTTTTCTTTTGCTTCTGATAAAGCCAGTGAGCGAACACCACCGCTGTGACTCACAAATGGGGCGATATGATGAGTTGTCCTTGTACCACAGTCAGGTGGGCCGCGCCATAGCTTAGGCGGTTAGTCACCGGCTTCCCACAGCTGCTAGGTTTCTCACAGCACGTCGCCCCCCCCCCCAAATTCTTATTTCACCAACTGTTCCACTGCAGTTAGATACTGATAGCATTGTTAAATAACCACATAAAAAGAAAAAATGGTGGAAATGCCCTCGGACACCAACAGTTCTACTGATCCAGCCTGACCGTGCAAATATGGAGCTAATGAAGTTCTGTTAAGTAAACCGCGTTAAGAGGCAACGCTTTCTGCATTGTTTTAGTTTACGATGTTGCGTACACCTACGAGCTATTCAAAGCCCAACCCGCCCACATCCTCAATCGTCCGTCCCTCCAATGGCACTGGGGAAAGGACTATGTTATTTCCAGGCGCCGTCCGGCTTTACGATTGAGCGACCGCAGTGTTCTCCCTGAGATAAGGGAACTTCATGAAAACCAGTCACACAATAGGTGTTATGGATTACATAAATGACTTTGCCAGGTCTGTCCGCCTTTTAGTACGCTCCATCTCCGTACCTATGACACGGATTTCGATTAAATTTTGTACCGGAAATCTTCACTATATGCTGTAGGGAGATTTTAGGTATAGTGCGTTTCGATACACATAACATCTACTGTACATGAAACTTCAAATTTCCCCCAAAGCCTAACTTATCAAAACGGCAGGAATAAGAGAAAATGTAGATCTTAGTGCGAAGCATTTTCAATAGGTGCAAACCTATATGTAACAATACAGAAAGGCAAGTTAAGATCTGGTTGTTCCTGTACTTATTTAAGCTCATCATTAAGACGGATGGTGTAACTCCACGTATTCACTGAACAAATTGGCTCAAGCGGCTAACATTTCTGATTTGTAATTGAGAGACTTCTGATTCAAATTTCGGCTGGGGCATCGTCTCTAACGATTGAAGTTTTTTGTGGTTTTACTAAGTCTGTCTGGAGACAGGAACTAGCTCTATGGATTGGGCCTGAGTAGACTTTTACCTGAAAACGGAGGCAGGGACCACATTCTGAAATGTTGTTTTTAAATAAAAATTGGACGATGGATAATGTCAAAAAACTCAGTAACTGTATTAATATACCATCATCACAAACTTTTAGGTATTACTAAGTTGCTCCACTCAAATGCCTGTGCAGTACTTCAAAGTATGCCACGACCACTTCCTTCCACACGCTATCAGTCACTAATCACTGGATCCTATATAGTCTGAGCTTCTGACACCATCGTTAAATAAACAAATTTTGGCATCTGATGGAAGCGAATAGTTAGCTTTATTCTCTGGCCACATTACCCCTGGGGAAAGATTCCCAGACTGTGTGAGCCTCTGAGCCACCTTGGGCGTGATGGCGAATAGAACTTCTGTTGTCCAGCCTGCAGTTAATCATAAACACAGCCATCTCAACACTTTTTTTTTAAAAACAGGGAACCAAAACTCATTTTTTACATCACAGCATTTATGTAGTGTGTGTGATACACTTTACAGCAGTGTCTTTGTGTATAGAATAACTGAATAGTAAGTAAAATCAGGTATACAAAATGGTCGGAAGGTCGCGGGTTCAAGTCCCGATGAGGTCATTGGATTTTTTTTCAATTGACCTAATCCTTCCAGCCGCACTATGGCCCTGGGGTTTACTCAGCCTCTAACAGAAATGAGTACTAGGAATTAATTAAAAATAATTTTCCTGGGGAGTAAAGTTTGGCAGGTGCGTAAGGCTGACAACCTTACCTCCATCTTAGAGCCGATTGTCTAGACTCTAGATAATGTGGGACCCTCAACGTCTCATAACCCTATGGGCCTTCACGGCCTGTTACACGGATAACTTTACTTTTGTACTTTATGCAAAATGGCATTTGCAAAGCACACTTTTCCCCTCTTGTTAAGTTTTGGTTTGATTTGTGCAGAAACTGCTGACAGTCACATCCTGCAAATAACTGCTACAGTTGCCTTGACTTGAGACATGAACCGCTCAACCAATTCACCATCTTCCTCCTTGGATAGAGAAACTTGCACTACAGAAGCAACGGCCGTTGGGGAACAGCAACACCAGCCCAAAGGCAATAAGATATTTATATCTCAATTTGGCTTTACTGACCTTCACAGAAACTGGTTTTGACATTGTCCATACCACAATTTTACCGCCCGCCGCACCAACAATGCAACTTGCTGCTTCAGAATCGAAACCCTATCAAAATCACAAACACGCACCAGCTTATTAATGAGACATGATAGGATCTAACTTGTGTTTCATTAAAAGTGGGGGCATACTGAATACATACAAACTGAGACTAAATTTGCCTGACAACTTCCAGTGCAGAGCCCTCCATACCAATTTTTTTCTAATCTGCTGAGTAGTTTCAGAAATAAAAATTGAAGTCTGCAGTCCAAATTATGTGTTCAGTCTATAATTGCTGATGAAAGAATATATAAAATAACAGCAAGACACTCATCTGTGAACTGCTAAACTGAAAGTCAGGAAAGACAGGAGGCAAGAACAATGGTCATTGATCTTGAACCACTGGAACACTGGATTGCAGGTTTGAGTCACATTCAGGACATAGACGTATACTTGCGTTCTGTTGTGCTGTGACTCTGTGAAAAATCAACCCCTCCCACTCTTTCCAAAGGAGCTCTATGGTCCAAAAGGCATAAAGGATTCCTAGTTTAAAATAAGTAACGGATTGATGTGAAGTGTCCAGTGGTTCCTAAGAACTAAAACATTTTTGAGCACACAGTCTGACATAGAGCAGTTAAAACTGGCAGGATCTGCTCATTCACTGACTGACTGACTGACTGTCTGACTGTCCTGATTTTATCATTTTCGGCTATTGCATGCTTATCATAATGACATCGAAAGATTAAAGTTATGCTGTACTTAAGCAACAGGCCATGCAGGTGTAGGGTTGTAGGGGTAAGCGGTCAACTCCATGCTCTGGTGGTTTAGCCCCTGGGAAAGAGCTCTCAGCAGCTACTGAATAGGAGACTATGTGAGCCCCAGGGCTGGTGGGGAAGAGAACCCCTGCCCTTGCTAAGTTTCAAGCTAAGGGACTCTCTATCTACAAATCTGATTACAGACTGTGGTAGTTCGGAGTATAGAGCAGGGATGGGCAAACTTACTGAACACTGGAGCCAATATAAATTTTTTCGTAAGTTCTCTTTAACAGACATGGATAGGATGGCAGAGGTACTTCGGTACATGTTTTCCATGCAGCAGACTTTTATATTTAATCCATTTCTAGAAAGAGGATGGAATAATACATTTTTGGTGAGATGCAATAACAATTCAAAAGAGCCACATGCAGTTTTGTCACATCTGCTACATAGCATAAAATGATAGGATGATTCATAAATGAACTGGAAAGGATGCAGAAGGCAGGAGTCATGGCCTAATTTGAGATACTTTGCCAGAATTTGTTAGGAGCAACTGAGGAAGATAAAAAACCTCAGTCAAGAGAGCCAGTTTATGGGCTAAGGCTTGGATTTGGGATCATGTAAATACCTGTACAAAGGAAAGAGGAGTGCTAACCACTTGGCCATGATATTTAGTTACAGAGGCTTGTTAATCTGAAGGTGTCTCCACCTTGTGGTTGAGGTGGGGCTTCTGTGACTCTGTGACCTGGAGAGCTATGTTGCCGGCAGTTTAACTACCGGTAGGGTCACCCATGCTCAAAAGGTCAAAAGTAGAGTCCAGATTAAGAGAGATACCCTGGTCCTCCAGGTTGGGGGTTGGGCATGAGGCTAACAACCTCATCCTGTAAAAAGAATTTTGTTCAGCAAACAACCAGCCCCAGGTCAACATGCGTGGATCCATTCCTATGGCAGCAGGCACTGGTTGTGGAGACTGGTTGTAGAGGCCAAGGCTCACCCAGGGCTGTAGTGCCGAGGGGTAGGTAGGTAGGTAGGTATGTAATCTGAAGTGACATACTTCAGCATTAGTTTCTTATGTAACAAGGCTTTGTTTGAGGGTATTTTCCCTGATAAATTAAAATATGCTATTATACCTATTTATAAAAAGGTGATAAAAACTTTGTAAATAATTATAGACCCATTTCCATATTAACATCCATTAATAAAATTTTTGAGAAGGTAATGTAAAACATTAACATTAAAAAACTGCTAAAACATTTGAAAGAAAATTATATACTAAGTAAATATCAGTTTGGATTTAGAGAAAATCAAGGGACTGATAATGCAATCTATTGTCTAATTTTGAGAATACTAGACTCTTTAAATAAAAAAATGCAAGTCAGTGGGATATTTTGCGACTTGGAGAAGGCCTTTGATTGTGTTAGTCATGAAATATTATTAAACAAATTAGGGTATTATGTAATAAAGGACAAACAATATAATCTATATGAATCATATCTATTAGATAGAAAACAGAGAACTGCCATTCTCAATGGATTAGATAGTAGCAAAGTAAACTCAAGATGGGCTAAAATAACCAATGATGTCCCCCAAGGATCCATAATGGGACCACTGCTGTTCATAATTTATATAAATGACTTACCAAAAATATTGGAGGTGATGAGTACTCCCATACTTTTTGCTGATGATGCCTGTGCATTGATTGCTCATGCCAACACAATAAAATTCAAAACCACAACAAATTAAGTATTCAGGATATTGGATGATTGGTTCAAAAAGAATTTAACGTCTCTTAATATAATAAAAACATATTATATAAATTTTACTGCAAAAATTAGGTGTAATAGAGATATGGGAGATCTTGATACTAACATGCGCTAATTCCACAAAATTTCTTGGTCTGACTATCCAAAATCAAATAACTTGGGATGGTCATACAGAAGACATAAGTTAAAAATTGAGTATAGCCTGCTATATGATAAGAAATGCAAAACAAATGGTCCCCATGAAAACATTAAAAAGTGTTTAATCTTCATATTTTCATTCTGTCATGTCACACAGTATAATGTTTTGGGGTAACTCGTCTTATGCTGAAAGAGTTTTTAAGTTGCAGAAGAGAGTTATAAGAATAATGAGGATGTGGCTCGAGAGATTCGTGTAGAGGACATTTTAAGGATATGAATATATTTCCTTTAAGAACACAATATATATATATATACACACACCTTGATAATGTTTGTAGTAAAAAACAGAAGAATATTTGATTCAAACAAAGTTCACTATGAAATAAATACTAGACACACTATGGATATACATGTGACCCAGGTTAATTTGGCGATATATGGAAATGGGGTGTATCATATGGCTGTAAAAATATACAATGCACTTCCTGATACACTTTAGGAAATTTCTAGTGATACCGTTTTAAAGTTGTAAATATTATTATTTGTATTCTTTATTACCTTTATCTTAAATTTTAAACTGGTTACTGTAATACGACTAATTAGTATATTCAACTTTCTAACTTGTCTTATATTATAAACTGGTTTTTAAATAGCTGTCATATTGTATAAGCATGATTAGTAAATAATATTTGGACTGAATTTTTTATCTTAAAATTGTCAATGTCTTACTTATTATTTTCAAGATAAATTTTTAGATGTGACTTAAATCTTGTACACTATAAACTTGTTATTTTGACAACTGCTTGATTTCTAAGCAAGATGAGTTTATATTTCTGGATGATTTCTATATCTATTGGTTATTTCAACCTTGTATGGATTTTATGGAATGTGAATAAATGAATGAATGAATTCTCTATCACCACACAAGTCTGCTAAGCTTCACAAGCTTACTGAAGTTCCTCTCACTGTTATCTGCAGTAAATCATTAAATTCCAATCACTGGCATGCCCAGCCATCAGTGGGTCTCCAATGTCATGAATTTTCACTTCAGAAAGACAATGAAATGAAATTGACTGACTTTCTAATATTATTTTATCACAGAACCCAATTGGTTATGGGGAATAGCATGTCCCAATATGCGTTACCAAGATGAGACGCAGAAAGAAACGGTATGAGAACTGGGGTTAGAGCTATATGTATTTTCATCCTTCAGAACAAGAGGAAGAAGTATAGATGGTACAACTAATCACTTTAATCACAGTGACTGTGCTACCATAGCATTAATAAGTTTTGTCTGACTGACGTTTAGAACCTTAAATGTTAAGATTTTTGCAATTGTTTACCGATTAAAAACTGCCTTTACATCCACGGAAATTTAGAGGGCTATAATTTTCATTTCATGCATCCTGTTGTGTTATAATGTACAATTTCTATACAATTAATATTTGAATATTGCTCCAGACTGAAATGAATGTTACTGCATGTCATATTTTGCACATCCCTTGACTAGAAGGCACTAACTGGTAACTGGAGTATGCTAATTACGGTGCCATGTACCTACTTACATCTAGATCAGCTGTATTACACTTCTGAAACATGAGATTGAGGTAACTATTTGTTAACATGGCCACCAATCGAGTATTCATCAAACTCTCAGCCCTGATGAAGTTCTTGTGTAAAAAAAGGATGGACACATTTAAAATGCTCATGTGTATCAGTGTTTGCTTGAAATCATCATTTTTATGCTATCCCTATGAGAGCATCAAATGTTAACATTCATGAACTAGAAATCTAGGGACAATAACTGAGTGAATGTGCCAGTACTTTTATGCTCTGTGCACATTTCCAAACTTGTTTAATTCCTGGGCTGGCTACACTACGTACCTTCTCCCAAAACCAAACCTTGCAGTACAGTGTGTGTCAATATAAAAACAACTATGTACAACACTTCTGGACTCCAAGGTTTTTTTTTTATTGTTAGTGGGGTGGGACTAAGTCACTGCGGTCACTTCTGGCCTATTCTACCAGCCCCAGCTGATAGGTGAGGGTGATTGTGGAGCAATCGGTGGAATGAAGATTGGCAGGGGAAAACGAAGTACTCAGAGAAAACCTGTCCCAGCACCACTTTGTCCACCACACCCACTTGACCAGACCCAGGGATTCCAAGGGTTTGTGGGAATAGGCTGAATATTAAATTTATAAACAGCTTTTATAATTTTTATTTCATGCATCCTGTTGTGTCATAATATACAACTTCTTTATTAAAACCATCACAATACAACTATATTGAGGTCAGTGCTAGTTTTGGCACAACGAATCGTTGTTTACATTCCCTACAGAATGGACAATACTTCGCACGATGAGGCACCGACTAAATAATTAACATTAATATTACTACATCTACATCACAATCCACCAATAACAGTTTTTTATATACACACAAAACATAGAATACTCCAATTTGTCAGTGGGAAAGCAACAAAATTACAAAACCCAACGAATGACTCGATGATGTAAAGCATGAATTGAATAATTTTATTCTTGTTTTATACTATAACTTTTGTTTTATATAATCTAACTTATTGTTTTTTTACTTCAAGTATTTTATATAATTAATATTATTGTATCCAATTTTACTAGTACTGCAGTTCAGTGGTGTATTAGCCATGTATTTACCTGATGATGGCTATTAATAGCCGAAACATGTAGCAGAGCCGAAACTAGGCACTGACCTCGATATAGTTGTATTGTGACAGTTTTAATAAAGAAGTTATGAACAGCTGATACCCCAGTTTGATTTCCTCTTTATGGTGTTAAGACACTAAAATTATCATAAAAACAACAGTGAATTATCTGATTTCTGTACCTCCTTGTACAAAACAATGACTAAATTTATTTAATAAATTTTAAGCATGTAATGTGCATAGCTTCCTAGCAAAATTGCAGACAGGTCCAGCCCATCTAACATAACCTAATTCTTCACATAATTACACAAGAGAGAATGCTTACTCAACATACTCACATAGGAAGAGCACAGTGACATCAGGGTATTCTTTCAATAATACCTGCAAGCAAACCCCAAAAATTAAATGTACAGAACCTGATTTTATGTACAACAACAAAAGAACATATTCTTCTGTTACATTCTGGGCTCAATATGTTATGCATTCTGAGCGCTCTTTTTCTAAAAACATATTTGGTTGTACACTCATGCTTAGTTTAAGCCTCAAAGTCACAACACATTGTGATATAACACCTGAAAGCTTGAATACTGAAGTCCGAATAGATGTTCATTCCTAGGCAAAAACTTGGTGAACACATTCCCATGGCAACAAATACACAAGAAACAACTGAGTAACTTCCATTGCTATGCAACAGTGATGTAAACATACTTTCTCAACAACAGAGGTTGTGTTTTCTGCGTGGTCTGTGCAAAGTGGTTATAAAGAAGAGTTCATTTGAGAAGTAGTAGTCAAGATGAGTCGAGTTTTGAGATGCCAGCCTCCCAAGATATGAGCTTGGGAGCAGGGGAATTGAATTGAGTCTACTGAAATGGCAAGAAAGGAATTAGGCTGTGAAAAGAAGGCTTCATGTGTGATTTGAAGCGACACTGAGACTATTATAAACCTGCCGCCTGGATATGACTAGTGAAGGCTGAGAACCCTAGTATGTGTACAACGGTGAACTGTGAAGTGTGTAGATCAGCGATAGTCCTGTACTGCCTGTAGTTCCAAGTGGAATGTATAAGGTGTCAATAAATCCAACCATCCAATCCAAAACCCGCCTGATAAGTCAAGCGCAGATCCCCTACATGTGACAATAAGATGAAGTGGCAGATGGGCCTCTTCTGACTTGAGAAGTTTGCTGGCAGGCATCAGATATTTGCTGCTATGCATACTAGCATATAGTGAGTGGCTGAATGAAAGCCCTGTGTCCTCTACAATGGAGGGATATCCACCAAGATATATATTTTCCTACTATTTACACAGACAGCTATATTCTGTGTGCATTTAAAAATTAGCTGAGTTCATTCCTACAAACTCACTTTTGTCTAAGGAAGTAAGTAGCCCAGTATGTTGACAACCGTGTATGAAAAGATTTGACTGTGGAAATTTTAGCATGCATCGCGACCAGTTGTTGATCTAGTGTACGTCCCCCTTTGATATTCTACCAGTTGCCATACCCTCCTGGTACTGGTGCGTGCTAGCCCCGTTGAGCCAACGAGGTTGGCCCTTGGTACCTTGATGCTTCCCCCATCTACCAGAGGCATTGGAAACTACTTGGGCGGGAAACTTGCCTAATTTTGCTCAGAGGTCTCCTAGAGACATGAGGATCTTTTACGTGCCATAAATCTATGACACGAGACCCATGGCTTAAAGTCCCTCCCGGAGGACTTGTTCTCTGAAATTTTCCGCCCTTAAAAATTCCATGACCTCCGCCGGGTTTGAACCCGCGTACCTTGAGTCATGAGGTGGGAACGTTACCCCTAGACTACGGAGGCCGCTTACTGTTATACTAAGTAAAATACAAGGTAGAATTGTGCACAGCCAATCAACTCTAGTAGTGAAACAGATTTCATAGTCATTATGTACATTCCCCAGATGACCTATAGCCACACAGTCACTACCTCTCTGGCTACTGTCACTGGAACTCAATATCTTCCCTTCCCTCCCTTCCTGCAAACAACAAACCCACCATAAAGTAATAGGCCAGTAATATGATGGAACTATCTACAACCGATACTGACTTGCAGCAAAGGCTTCTCTTGGGCCACATAAAATCAGGCAATAGAGCAATAACAGTCATATCAGACATACCAACAAATGATATAATCCACCATGCAACAAGACTGCCTAACATTCCTTCTAAATGACATTCTATCAGAACAAATCTGAAAAGGGTGCATGTATATTTGTAACATATGTATTTTTCAAACGTGTTCTTTGCAGTTCTGATACTGCATTTGGTTTCATGTTCATCTATTGCTGGCACATAATTATTGACAAGTTCATCTTGCTACATAAAATAGTGTGCACTCATGTTAATTTTTCTTTGTACTTCATTGAATGCACAGTACACCGAAAAAAATGTTTCAAATAAATTTGTAGATATTAATGGATTTAGTATTTTATGTTACACATTAGTATTTTGTATGTTAAAACATTTCTTTTTTTAATATAATGTGGCACATAGACTTGTTGCTAAGTGGTGGCTTTGCAAACAGTGGCCATTGCTAGGCAACATCTGCACCATACACGTATGCAACAACAGAACAATGGGGTTATGCAACCTGTTTTTAAGCAACGGCTTGGTAAACAAGTTCCTGTGGAAACAAACATGAGCGCAACAACAGAACAACAATGTTTTCTATTGGGTGTCAAAATGCATAAAAATGCAATGAAAATACAAAACATTTGCTAGACTGTCATAATTACAATTTTTCTGTTTCATATCTAAAAACAATGGTCCTAATCCTGACACATGATATTAATAACTGAGCCGTTCTAAGGTTTAGCTCGCTCACGTATGATGTCATCATGTTTCCCTTCACGGATTCCATCCCCACTATGCAGTATCCTGACGTCAGTCACGTGGTCCCATGTACCCTCTCGTGAAGAGGAGACTTGTACAGTTCAGTCGTGTAGACCAAGTTGACTTGGAAGGTCGGTTACTAGCCAGCAGGTTTGTTGTGGAAAATATTGGTTTCAGCTGGGTTTGTTCTAAATTCCCTTTTGGTGCTATCTGGCTGGCCGGTAAGGACTGCCCGCGGTCGCAAGCCATTGCTTGAATGCTTGCGACGCGCGTTATTAGATTTGGTTTGGTATTTTTTCAGAATTTGATTTGTGTTTGTATAGCCTGAGTGTTTAACGTCCTAATATGTCTAGTGTCGACACAAGTGGTGCCGACGGGAAATTGTTTTGTTCTAAATGAGCTTGCATTAGTTTCTTGGTCAAATGTGTCGTTTGTTATTTATGTATTGTTATATATATTTTTATTAAAATTGTATTTGTTCTTATCTAAGCCAACGAACTGAGTGTAGCTTCCTCCTCCTAGCTTGGATACCCCACGTCCATCTCGGGGAGCGTGGGAACCAACAATAAGTCCAGTAACGATTGCACTGTGCCCTTCCTCTTCGTAATAATAATCCCAGGGAGAAGAAGATGAAGGGCACGGTGCATAACAAATATAACAAGATCACAATATGATCACTTCAACAAACATATACCGGCTACTGATATTAGAATTCTATAACATCTTATTATGTAGTGTTCATCTCATGTCCCACTTATATGTAATATTATACTCATATCATTGAAATTAAAGTAAACGCCATAGTTCTCCACAGTATTAACTTAAATATGTCTAGAAATGTTTCTTTCTTGTGGGAACATCCCACATATCACACTATTTCTACAGTGCTCACTTTTCACCATCACGCATGCTAACCAATCAAATTGCTTCCAATGTTCGCATTTATACAGCACTTGCTGCTAGCCCGCATTCACATCATTACGCGCGCTAGCCAATCAGCGTTCTGCAAATTGTTGCTCCTCAAATGCAAGTTTTGCTCCGCCCACCGAGCACTGTATAAAAGGCGGAGCACAACGCTCGCAAGTCAGTCAGTCTTCAGTCAGTTCCACGTCAGTTCCTCAGAAGTCTTCAAGCAGTCTACAAGCAATCAGCACACTTCGTCGCCAGTGCTCAGTCTTCGGAGGCATCGGCACTTTGCTGCGCCAGGCACGACTGCCTTGGCTGTCTGGCGGTCACACCTGACTCACTGGGCAACTCGGCCGCCTCGATTCACCGGTGGTCATGCCCGACACACTGGGCAACTGGCGTAGCTACCGCCTCTCCACTCCTGTGACCGCGCTCGGCAAGCAGACCTTTTCCAGCAACCAAGCAACCTCCAGCAACGGCTGCACTGCGGCCAGTCAACTGACTCAGCCACCTCAACACACCGCAACCAACATCCCTTCCTACTGGCGCGTGCCACGCTACTTCACTGGCCAAGCATCTCAGCAACCAACGGTCGTTTTCAGGACCTACAAACTATTCCGAAGAAGTGGGTTGTCATTGAAGTAACGACAAAATCCCCACATTCTTATTTACCTTCATGTCACAAGATTCTGTCTTCAGTTGTCTTTTATTTATAACAAGAATGTAACATGAATTAAAAAATAAATGAAAACGAGGGAAAAAACTGAGGCATCGAAACATCGAAGGTTCCCATATTCTCAGCAGTTAATATAAGTTTATTTCAGCCAATAAGCACAGAGAATTAGGCAACATTTGGAGAGTCAGAGGCAAACTGCAGAGAGCCATTAACCAACCAGAAGATGTAGTAAATGAGTTTAACTTGGGGGGGGGGGGGGGNAAACATTTTGAGTGAAGAATCATGCCAGGTGTAAAACAGAGGCAAATAATAAAATAAGTATCCAGTTTCAATTTCATAGGCTACAGAATGTCCTACTCCTAGAATTAAGATATACATACCAAACTGCATATATTTCACAGAAAAAGCAGAAAAATAAAAAATAATTCTGAGATAAGAACAACAAAAATTTTATAAAGTGACAGAAATGCCTAGGTCAAATTGAAACTATGGAAACTGGACCACGAACTGACTGGATAAGAGAAAGATGGAAACAGATCCAGTTTCTGAAATGTCGTGTCCTCTATTACCTAGATTTCCGGATGATGGAAAAAGTCCAAAATCCCAGTAATTCTGTATGTCATCCACCTTCGTCAGAACTCTTTAGAATCTAAGAGATAGATTGTCAGTTGAAACATAGATTCTAAGATCAGTAACTGGATTTACACTCCTAGGCTTTAAGGGAAATAATACAGAAATATGGAACCAGTTAAATATATATATAGATCTGAACTCTGCTGGGAAAACGAAAAACAAGATTGGTATGAAGACACTTCAAGATGATATGAAATTAGACTTCCAAAGAACTGATTAAATCACAACCAGAAAGACAGAGATACAGGAAATACAAATTCAATTGAAGACAGGACATGCAAGACAGCATAGCTCTCAAATCAGAAGATAAAGAATTTTTGTACCTATTATTTCCTACTATGGACAGACTTGTGTTTTGAAAACCTATTAATTGTTTCAAAATTTTAAAAATTTTTAAACAGTTGCAACAATATTTAAATTTCCAAATAAAATTCTTGTGCAGTACATGTTTAAATTCCACCTCAATTTGATATGCATATCTTTCATACTGTACTTACACTTGGAATAATTTGGAAAAACATGATCATTGTATTTTTGTCAGCAAATTTGCATGTTCCGACTTCTCTTTTGTACATACAGACAGTTTTTAACTGCTGAGTTCTGCTGTGGTTTCGGAAGAGATCACATTCCTATTCAGGTAAGAAGCTGGCTTGCTTCAACTTTTCTTTTATGTGCAAATCCTCTGAAGTTGCTGCTCGCCACACCACTTCAAGGTCTTCCTGGGTCTTCCTGCAACCAATACAGCTTTGTTCACCATACAAAAGCACACAGACAAATCGAGAAATTGCTTTTTTTTTTATATTTCATTAACACCAGGAGTAGCCCTCAATAATCACAGGACAGGAAGCAGCGTCAGGCTCAAAGCTAGCCTGGATCTGGGACCAAAGAAAAAATCCTGTTCCTTCTGGAAATGAAACAGATTGTCTAGCACCGTGAAGGTCTGTTGAGGTATTTTTCCACAAGTATCCAGATGACCACCTACTGCTTTCAGGATTCAGGTACAGGACACAGAAGAAGAAACCCATGAGAACTATGAATATTGGTATCATGGGCAGATTACCTGATGTGTGCAATACAATGGGACTTTAGAGCCCCCTCAGTTACTGAGCATAAAAAAAAACAAAGAAACAAATTCCATAGTCTGTAGTCCGCAAGTGAACTATACTGACTGAGTGACCGCCACTTGTTGGCAAAGTTGGTGGCAACTTTTGCGGGTAAAGGGTGTCAGGTGGTCAGAGCAAGGGTATCCCACAGCCGTTAATTTCGGTTTTCTAAACCGGAGCTGCTTTTTCCTTGAAACAGCTCCCCAATTATCCTCATGAGGCTGAGTGGACCACGTTTCAGACCCACTACTTCTCAAGAAATCTGGTTATCTGATCTGTAGCCAGGAGCTCTGACCACTAGACCACAGAGGCAGTCAAGTTTCCCATAATGATTATATTTCTTTCAGTAACATGTATGAGTGATACTTTGGATAAATTTGCAGAAGACTACATCTTCTCACCCTGCTGCCCATTTTTTTACTTTATTGCTTTTCATCTAGGCCTAGTACCGCTAAAAAGGGTTACTTTTTCTGTTGGAAAGATATTTTGTCTTAACTGTCTGGCAGAATTCACAACATGGCAACTAGCAACAAGCAGTAGGTGAGAAGTAACCAGCAATATTCAATATCATATTAAAACATTTGATATTGTAAACATGCCAGTGAATGAAGTGGTCCTTGCATATGGCATGTTGCAGAAAATGAAAAAAATCACTAAATGGGAGGTTAAACGCCTGTGGGCCCAATTGTTTTACACAATAATAATAAAATCAGCAACTCTGCTCCATACTTCTCTGATAAAATCCACTTCGTGTAATCGAAAATAAAGCAATCACTGAGGTACTGATATGTTTGTACAATTTGCTTGAACTCAGTATCTCATTATTTTTCTCAGCCATATTAAAGCATTACTTAATGTTAGGCACATTTCCTTACCTGTGGTTATGCAAGATAATTAGCTGATGTGGAGGGGAAAACAAGAGCCATAAGCAAAGGGCAACAAAAATCACTAAATGAGTGAGCAAGTAAGTTGGTCAAAAAACCATGCCATATATCATTTCAGGATACTTCTAACTGCAAAACTGTCATATTTCTGGTGCGAACTGCTGCCATTAAACACCTTCAATTTATAAAAGTGATATACATCAACAGCTGCTAGTTGCCTCTTCTGTGTTACAAATTGCTTTGGCATGAATCCTGCCTTTACTGATGAGTAGTGTGTCATGTAAATTCTATAGTTTACAGTTTGTTACAGGTTTCAACTTCGCATAGAGTTCATTAGCTTCTGTATCATCCATCACTAAAATGCACTGCTACAACCGATGTATTTAATTTCAGATTTTTGTGGTGCAGTGTTCTTTAACCTTTCAAATTCAATTTTGAATGGGTGCAGTTTTATTCTTTTCATTTCTTTCTCTCAAATTTAGCTGATATAGTGTTATTTAACCTTATGTATATTTATTTTGTGTTCAGTTAAAAGAATGGAAGAAAAGTGTAAGCATGTAATTTTGAAAAGATAACAGATTACTTTTAAGTGCATGAACTTTTATTTTTTTATTATTTTTTGTTGTGTCTGTTTTTCCAGGACATTGTGAAAATGGCTAAACCAAAAGTTCAAACAGATTATTCAAAGTAGTAGGTCATTTTCAGGGTTGAATGCAGCACAGAGAGTGGGTATTTCTAGATCTTTGGAATATATATTGCTTTTAATTATCTATTCCACTTTTCCCCTCCATTACCATGGAAAATTTAATGTTTCCTGTAAGGTTATTAGAACAGGCTGACTTCAACTTAAATTTAATTCTAGCATTGATATATGGAATAAGACTTCAACAGGGGTGTAATACTAAAAATAAAAGCCCTGACGGAGTCTGGCATGGTGAAAGATGTGGACATGAATCATGATATACACATTTCTTGTCATTTAATTATAGCTTTGTAATTTTACAAACAGAACTGAATGACAAATAGTTCATGAAATGCACACAGGCCTACTCAAAGCACTGGGTCATTACTCCATAACTAAAAAAATACCAGGGTGTCCTCCTGGAGTTCCGTGTCTCAACTACAGCCCTGAGCTTGAAATAACAAATGAGGAAATGTAAAAATATGATCTTTAAAAACGTTCTCAACATATACAAATACATGGAACTGCACCATATATACCAGTATCAGCTCAGAAAAAGATATTTTACTTATTGAATATTTGATAAACAGAATAGTGCTGCCACTTACCATTTCATCAGAAAGTCTATGACAGAAGTGAAGTAAAACATAGATTTTCATCTGGGATGATTTCTATCACACTGAAGCTTCATGATGCTATGACCAACCAGATCTGAACTGAAGGTAACTCTAAATTAAAGTATGTGATCACACACCTTGCAGACCCAGCAGAAACCTACATATGTTTGCTACGTGATGAACTATTTTCTTTATTGCTAGTGGGGTGGGACTAAGTCCCTTCTACTGCGACCACTTCTGGCCTATTGTACCAGCCCCAGATGATAGGTGAGGGTGATTGTGGAGCAATTGGTGGAATGAAGATTGGCAGGGGCAACCGAAGTACTCGGAGAAAACCTGCCCCAGTGCCACTTTGTCCACCACAAATCCCACTTGACTAGACCTGGGATTGAACCCGAGCCACCGCGGTGGGAAGCCAGCGACTAACTGCTTGAGCTAAGGCACGGCCCTTCTGACGAACTATGTATGAGATACTGCATATGAGATTACAAATGACTGCATACTTCAAAGGAACTGAGCCATGCACACTGTTTGTACTGCCCATTATTATTAGAGCCATATAGTATCACATATTATGACATTTTTCCTTTAGTAGTTATGTAAGCCAGTTTGTGGCCAGTGCAAAGTTTCAATCCAGTAAAGTGCAACCATTGTGTGGTTCCCTCCATATTGAGTTTAGTTCCATACAATCTGTACACGAGCACAAGTAACATACAAAGTTGTTAACATACGTTTTCTCCTGCTGCAGACGACTGATGATAATTTCCTTCTGTTTGATAAGATTACGCAAACGCAGAAGTTCTCGATGGTATTCATCCTTCATTCTCTCCACGTCTGTCTCCTGTTGACGAATGCGTTTTTCAATCACATTGAGGTCAGCCCGTGCATCCTTTTGCACAGTCTGGAAAGGACATAAGAAAAAAGAAGAATGGGACAAATTTGTTTGTTGCAGATCAAGCTGACTGATAAATGTATCCTCCAGTCTGCCTCAAATGAACTAAATCCATAGAGCAGAGGCCTTCTTGAGAAGGTGACAGTCACTCAACTGATAAAAATCTTCTCTGTCATTTATGGAACTCAAATAGTCATCACCATGTTCACATGAGCCTGCTACTGGTTCCTAACCACAGCCAGATAGTCCACACTGTCAGACACCATTGAGATCTACTTTAATATCATCCTCCTATCTATACCTATATTTCACAAGTGGTCTCCAACCTTAAGCATTCTAATCAAAATTCTACGCACATTTCTCCTTTCTCCTATGCATTCTATATGCCCTACTCACCTCATCCTCCTTAGTTTAATCACCCTATTAAGATCCGAAGAACACAAATTGTAATGTTCCTCATTATGCAATTTCATCCATCCTCCTGTTACTTCCTCCCTCTTATGAAATTATTTATTTATTCAGGTTTATTTAACGACACTTTCAATGCCGCATAGTATATAGTATTGAATGGTGGGACAATTAGTGAATAATGTACTGGAAAGGATGTGTAGGGAAGCAGACATCATCTCTTTGCAGAACTGATGGACTGAGAGAGACCACAAACAATCTCAGACACAAGAGCCACCAGTAAGCTGAGATTTGAACCTAGAACCTTCTGGATTCAAGGCAGCAATACCAACATCCCAGCTGTGACATTCAGTCCTACCTTAGGCCCATATATTCTCCCCAACATGCTGTTTCAATCATCCTAACAGGGGCGGCCCGCGTATAGGCACTGCGGAACTGCAGCACCCCCAATTTCCACTTGATATTATCGATAACATTTATATAATGAGTCCTTTTTTCTTTAATTCTTTCTTTATACTTGTACAATACAATACATATTCCTTAAGCTTAATGTCAGTAGCCAAATCTTTGTATGGAACTGTGCGTTTCACAGTTGCAGCGGCAAGGTGTTCGTTGACTGTGCGCATGCGCACATAGGAAGCTGCACGCGAGGCTGCAAGGGAGAGGGAGCACTGCAGGAACGACAGTGCCGACCGGTGCCAACCCTGGCGTGCTGATGGAAGGTAGTTTTTTTTACTCCGTGGGTGTTGTGCTTAAAAAATATGAGTTAATTGTAGAATTAGATTATTATCCTGCTTCCAGCTATTCTATTAGATTCATTTTTTTTCGGTTCTTTTATTTAACAGAAAATTTTAACCATGGCCTTGCATCCCCGAGAAATAAGTTCTGTGACTGTAAGTGAACTTCAACAGCTTAAGTTTTCACAACTGTCTCTCCATGAGAAAGTTGCAGTTAAGAAAAGAGGTCGTTTAACACCTGATATTCTAATATCTCAGCCAGGCATAAGCAAGAACAAGAAATATATTCGTAGCTTTAATTCTGAATGGTACAAACGGAAAAGTTGGCTTTGCGGCTGTGAAGTAAAATATGCACTGTTTTGCTTCCCGTGTTTGCTGCTTGGGGGTGATGTAACGTGGACAAAAGATGGTTTTAGAAATATAAACAAAATGAAAGAAAAAACTGAAAAGCATGAGAAGTCAAAGAAGCATGTTGATAATGCAGTTTCACTGTCACTTTTAGGAACCGTAAGTATTAAGGAGAAACTTAGTGAGGCATGCAGACTTTCAATCAATGAGCATAATATAAAGGTTAAAAAGAATGGATTTCATTTTTAAATGAATAGATTAAGCTTGAACTGTAACAATTTAGGTTAAAGTAAGTAAAAAATGTTTGATTTTGTTCTTTTAGGATTTTATCAAGTTTCTGAATAAATTTTCTTTTTATACATGTTTGTTTCCTTTTATACAATTTTAAAACAAAGGCTACAAATTTTCTGGAGCAGCACCCCCACTAATTTTAGCTACGAGCCGCCACTGCATCCTAAGCATATTTTTCCCCCTCAATATGAAATGCCAAGTTTCACACCCATACAAAACCTTATAAAACAATATGTAATAGGTAGTATGCAGGAGGGACAAGAGTGTTCTCTTCTCTGTGTTGCACAGACCCAACCTCCTATCCAATTGGTACTGGGGGGCTCTTTCCTTGAGGGTAAATTATTCGCTTAGTGGGGGGTGGAGTCCAATTGGGTCCGCTCGGCATGGTGGCCACTGATTGGCCTATTGTAGCCTGCCCTGGGTGATTATGATGATGGAGAATTTGGTGGAATGAAGATTGGCAGGGGAAACCGAAGTACTCAGAGAAAACCTGCTCCAGCGCCACTTTGTCCACCACAAATCCCATTTCATCAGACCCAGGATTGAATCTGGGCTGCTGCGGTGGGAAGCCAGTGGCTAACCGCTTGAGCTATGGCATGCCCCTTTCCTTGAGGGTAAAGCAGCTGGTGTGTGAAGCTGACCACTCACCTCCAACTAGTCTATACATCCACTTCCCCATACGCCTTCATGGTGTAGTGTTTAATTAATTAAGCACAGGGACAACTTTACCTTTTATCTTACCTTGTATTCCGCATTAAGTAAGACTCATGACATTAATATCCAGTGTATGTACATAATTCTTAATTTTACACAACCCAAACAGTATAAAATAAATATTAGCAATAACATGAAGAAGATTAATAATTTAAAACAAACTCATATCAGAAAGAATTTAGTTAAAAAAAAACACTTGCCTCATGAAAAACTGAAGATGGCAAATGAAAGTTTGCCAAAACACTGGGAAGCCTTCAACATTTTATGCAGTGCATTCTTGAAAGCCTAAGTCACACATTTATTGGTGCTCTGATGTATGCAAAGCTCTGGTTTGTATGTGTTTTTGAAAAGCACTCACCTTAAGTTTGGTCTTCAGAGAACCCATACGGTAGACTATTGTAGTGCCTAGACGAGCTATAGAGTTGTTCTCTTCTTGTTTTGCATGCAGCTGACGCAACAGGTTCTCTTGCTCTGCTACAAGTTCCTCTGCAAAGGTCATAGCCCTCTGAAGCTGTCTCTTTGATGCATCTCGTGAGACCTGACAGGTAACCAGTTGATTCTGCAACTCCTCACACCGGTGCTGTGTCCTCCTGAGATGTTAATTGAAACATGGTGAAGTAAATCACAGGGCCATATATGGGCCCAGAAGGATCTACATTCACACACTATTTGAATTCTCTAATGGTTCCTTCCATTACTTTTAACTATTAAGCCAAAACTTTCTGTTATTACTGCTAATTTCATGGTAGAGGACCTTCCCTGCAAATCTTATAGGTACTAAGCTGGCCAAGAAATTACCTGCTTTATAGTACCTGAAAGTTATTTACTGACTTAAAAAAGGCTCACCACTGGAACCTATTCTGAGCCAGTTCAATCCAGACTGCACATTCATATCCCATTTTCTAAAGACCAACTTAAAAATTACCTCCTACCTGTGCCTACCTTTCCACCTTTCCAAGTGGTCTCTTGAATTTTCAGCAAAGGAAATTGTAAAATTGCAAGAAACGATATAAACAAAAGATCTGCAGAGACAAGAACAAACATTAGGTTATCAGTTATGTGATGGTTTACAAGGCAATGAGTCATGTGACACTACCTAGCATGTGCAAGCTCTCCCCTGCTCCTACATTAGTTGCCTCAAATAAATGGAGGTTACTTTCCGAATATCCCTCGTATATGATGTAGGCCAAGAGTAGGTACTTAAGCACAGTGTAGACTCTCAGTAGTTTCAAGTTGGAATTCAAGTTTCAAGTTCAAATTATGCTAAGATATAACATTCTTGTTAGCCTACTTTCCTCATTTTGAAGGAATAAAAGTAGGTTTATGAGATCACCTTGCTGTTTGTGTGTATCCTTTCCTGTCAACTTTTGATTGCCTGAACCACTCTTTGTGAAACTTGGTATATAATATCATGGCACCTGAGCCCATCTCAATGGTGTACTTAATAAATCCCTCCCTTGTGTATATCCCACCTACAGTTGCTAGGCAACAGCTCAGTAGACATGTTCCTGTGGCAATGAATACACACAATAGAAGAACTGTTAGAGATGCTGTTTTCTATATGGTCTGTGTTGTATCAAAGGAGAGTCTGTGGGTTTGTCTGTGTATCCTCCTGCCTTTGCTAGGGAATGGTTTGGGAATCACATTCCTGCAGCAATGAAGAACTGTTGGAAATATCATTTCCTATGCAGACCATGTCATATCAAAGAAAGCAGATGATTAGTTTTTACCAGGACGTCTTGTTTTTATAGGAAAAATTCTGTTAAGAAATCAAATTTATTTGTATGTCGCAATTCATAAATACAAACTGACCCATTGGAAAGAGACTGAAATGTAGAACAAGAAATTGTGGGAGAGACTAATCTCCTACTTTCATTTCCCTGTAATTTAAGCATCTGATATGATAGGTAGAAAGAAAACTTAAGTATACATGTGCAGTGAAGTCAATACAATAATACTGTCTGGGAGGCTAGAGTGCTAGTCATACTGATGGGAGCAATTAAAAGGTATACTGTTGAGATGGCCTCAGATGGCATAATACATATAACAAGTATCATGAAGAATGGTTTGGGTATTCAGATCAAATTAAGGTTATTACCTCGACAATCTGAGAGGCTGCAGTGTTGGTATTATTAATGCGAACGATTTCTGGTGTCTGCCACTGAGATGATCTCAGATGGCATGGCATATACATGCCAGGTCTCATGACAATCGGTTTGTGCATTCGAGTAACATTAGGGGTATTACTGTATCAACAATTTGAGAGACTACAGTGTTGGTATTACTGATGAGAGGAATTTATGAAGTGTGCCACTGAGATGGTTTCATCTGGCATGATATACATACCAAGTTTCATGAAGATTGGTACAGGCACTTAAGAAATATTAAGGTACTGCATAAGAAATTTGAGCGGCTGTAATGTTGGTATTACTGATGGAAGGGATTTATGAATTATGTCGTTGAAATGGGCTGAGGTGCCATGATATATATATCAAGTTTCATAAAGATTGGTTCAGGCATTCGGAAGTTAGTAGGTGGCATACACATACATACACACACACACACACACACACACACACACTTGCAAGAAGGAAGCTGATCTCATAAGTCTATTTTTATTTTTATATAGACAAGTATATACACACATGTAGTAACATATGGCATAAAAAGAATGTCACTACATTACACGAACATACTTGAGCAGCTTGTCGAGTGTCTTAACTTGGATCTGTAGTCGACTGTTTTCAGTTGTCGCATTAACAAGCTGCACCTCCAGATGAGGCTTCTGTGACTGCAGCTCCTGAACCTGGGTTGTCAAATTGCTCTTGTCTCCCTCATATTTAGTCTTCAACTCCTCAAGCAACCTGTAAGTAAAAAGAAAAGTATAGCTATCCCTGTACCAGGCCCTGAAGGCCCAGAGGGTTGTGAGATGTTGAGGGTCCCACACTATCTAGACAATCAGCTCGAAGATGGCGGTAAGGTCAAGCAACCTGTAAGGATTCAATATTTCAGGGCACATATACGAGTATGCAGTTTACTTGCGTCTCTGTGATTTTACTGTTCTGCACATTTTGTAGATGCACAATTAATCTGTAAGACGTATTCCAATTAGTGTTGATGTAAGTACAAATGTCACCTCAGGCAAAGAGAAATTCTGTTCCCCTCACAAAATTAAAAACAGATAAACTTTCTCAAAGCACACAAGATCTCTGTATAAGAAACTAACTTTTTCCATGCCTGAAGGCACAAGGAGGGCTGGAAGACCCAATGTAAGATGGCTGATTACTAGGGTCCGGATCTTTATGCGCTAAAAACACTTAAAATATGAACTAAAAACACTTAAAATATGTGCTAAAAAGCAGGAAAATATGCACCAAAAATAAAACAATATGCACTTAAGAAACAGGTCACTTTATTCAGACTCACCTATTTACACGTATCATTCACTGCAGAAAGTAGCATCACAATAGGCAACTGGAAGTTTTTCAGTGTTTTCTGGAGACAAACTATGTCCATTGTCGGTCAAAATGAGTTTATAGGCTGAGAATAATCTTTCTACATCAACTGACGTGATTGGACAGTATTTATACACTGGCGCCAAAGGTTCGGAACATTCATCTGGCAAAGATACCCTAATTCCACTCAAGTACTGACTAATGGAGTGAATCTTTTTTAGTCCTGGGTTAGATTTCAACACCTTTTCTAACTTGAATTTAATCTTCTCCCCAATTTTGCCTGGAGCGGAATTCGGTGAACAAGTTGCTTTCTGAACGAGTTGAAGTGAGTCATGAAGGAGTGCACCGCAAGATTCTAAGCTCTCAATCGCTTTTGAAACTGTAGAAAAATGTGCATGGATAAAATTCACATCTTGATAAACAGTATCACTTCCAAGCACCACTGTTGCTTCACAGACACATGCACACTCATCTTCAAGTATTGTAACCACCTGTTTTACTTGATTGAAATTCTCCTGATAAAATGAAACTGCGGATAACCATGTCCCCCACCTAGTTAGGACAGGTTCAGGTGGCAGAGGAACCTGAGGCAGGCAATTTTTGTAGAACTGGACATGAGCTGGTGCTTTCAGAAACAGTTTTTTCCCACTTGCAATTAATTCGCTAACAGCTGGAAACTATGCGCATATTTTTTCTGCAATATGGTGTAATCCGTGCGCTAAACAGGTTACGTGTATAAGATTTGGATAAAATACTTGTAAGGCCTTTGGTGCTTTCAACATATAGGAAGCTGCATCTGTGAGTACTACAAGCACCTTACAACAATTATTCTCAATTTCAGATGGCCATGGTAGTCGCAGAGAATCATTTAAAAATCTTGTTATTGTGCTATGGTTGGTTTTCTCTAGTACTTTGCAAGCAAGAAGATGAAGTTGCCGGGTTTGTCTGGATCTAGCTGACCAACTACAAAATTTGCAATGTATCGGCCACATAAATCGGTTGTCTCATCCACTGATATCCAGACACAGTTCCCTCCGATGTCAGAACGGATTGACTCCAGAGTAGATTCATACAGCAAAGGTAGATAATTTCTTCTAAGAGTTGATTCATCTGAGTTTTTTTTTAATTACACAATATTTCTCCAGAAATGATTGCAGAACTGGATTGCTTAATTTATTCCATGGAATGTTGCTGCAGACTAAAACCTTACAAAGATCGGCTGAAAATGTATTAACAGAGGACTTGGGTTTGACCTGTGTAAGAAGTAGTTGTTGTGGTGTGCTGTTCTTCTTCCCCTTCTTTGCCGTAATATGTGTAGTCGTTCTTGAGTGTTGTTCAAGTTGAAATTTCTTTTCATATTTTACTTCCTTTGCGCACACTTGATTGTACACGACACTGTCTGTTGAATAGTCGCTATTATCAGACACCCACTGAACTTTTAAATATCTACTGCTGCACTTTTCTTTAGGCATTTTCAGACATCAACACTTTTTTGATGCAGACTATTAAAGTAAAGAGTAACACATTAACTGAAGAGACTTCTCTCGAGACCAACCCTCTGATGCTACTGTCTGCTGTGGTGGTCAAAGAAATGCAGGAAAACCCCACCCCCTCCCTTTCGAAATAGCCAAGCTATCTGCTTGTATTGTAAGTGATAAAAGTGCTGTTACTCAGAGAGTTGAGAACAGCAACTGGCAAGGGATGTCCAAAACACAGGCAAAACCGATTTTGTTGGAGAACATTGAAATTATCCTTAATTCCAAACATATATGCAGAAATATGCTCTTACATTTAGAATATGCAATAACGACCAAAAACCCTCAAAATGTGCATTTGCATATGCATTTTCAAAAAATCCGGGCCCTACTGATTAGTGTATATCAAGATCTCATATTCCCTGGTGTATGAGGATTGAAAACAAAGGTGCTGAACAGGAACCTATGGAGGATGATCGTGGAGGAGGACAAGAACCACACATGGTTGAAGTGCCAGAAAAGAACAAGAAAATTACTCAAAACTTGGTTAGAGTTAATAACACAGAATTTTGAACCACTCTGAAGAAATCTGTCATTAGGTTTGTAATTTTTAAAAGTGCTTAATTTATTTTGCTGTGTAACACATTTACATAACAGCCAAAAAATGGTCATAACATGAGGAATTATAATCAGAAATCAATCTGGATAAAAAAGGGAAAGGGTTTGTAAAATGTGCTCCTCCTAAAATTGTGCCATCCCAGGCTTCACTTCATTCATCTACGCTGTCACACAACCCCTGATTTCAGTACATCTGAAAATGGAAGCTAATGAAGATAATGAATGGGCCACTAAAGTCAAAGTCCAGGCATGTAGGAGCCAGGATGCCTCTAGAAAAATTCTGAATGTCTGTAATATTACATTACTTTTGTGTAAAGGCACTGCAATGTAATATCCTTCATGAACTCAAGTCTCCTGCATTATCCAAAATACATAGATAAAAAATTGGAACAGATTACTTTAAGTAATAATATCAGTCCAATCCAATAAAATCAGAATAAAACACTAATAAATTGGGCCTATATTCTGGACAGTGTAGCAGCCTGCTCACTCACCAGATACAGCCTTTTTCTGTTCTGTAAACTTGAATAAAAGCCTTGAAAATTGAAAGTTTTGATGGTGTGGTGGAAAAAATTTAACACATTGTAATAGTTCAGCTTTATGTGGTTACAAGCACAGAATCTTGGAGATGCTTGCAACATTGGCAGGAACACTGTAATAAATGTTTACATGCTGAGCGAGTACATTTTAACTTTAAATGTCCGAAGTGCCCCATTCGGGCCAGTGATGAGTAAGGTTGTCGTGGCCAAAGTACCCCGTTTTGGCCAGTCAGGCATTTAAACTCCACTAGTGGAAGTGCGCGCACACGTCGATAGTAGAAGCGCATGCACAGTCCTAAATATTTATTTTTAAATGTAGTAATTACCAGACTGACTTGAGTAAAACCCTAATAGAGGAATTAAAATGATACCTAAGTGAAGAACAACAAAAAGAGTATATGTATGAGTTATGCCCAAACTCATCCACGAGCCAGTACTTTTATTGCAGATTCTGGAGATTAATGTGTTAAAAATATTGTAACGTGTTTAGCCACTGAAGACGCCGTTCAGATTGTTAATTGGTTTATTTAACAACCTACAAGTCTTGGCTACAATTAATTATAACACTGTTACGGGTTTCCACGCTTTACAAACCCTACACACAAATCTCTTCACACTGTCCTCAGTAGTCTACATGTATTCACAGTACGGGAGCAATACAAGTCTCTCTGTATTACACACTCCCAATTACACAATTACTCATGCGTCCGGTTCTTCTTTCCGCGACTGCTGCTATACTCCAATTACTCGCTTCATAGGCTGCTACACTTTAACTGTGCTACTCCTGATCACACACTCTTTAATTGCTCACTGTGGCTAGATTCCAACTCAACTCGCAGGCTGCTGCCTTGGGAACTGTCTCCGGCGACGGCTACATTTCAACTCGACTCAACTCAACTGTCTTCGCAGCCTGTGCGGTTCTCTTATAAACCCTCAGCTGGACAATGGGAAAACGCCTTGCTTCCTTGTTGCCTACACGCTGTGTTTGCCGATAGCCTAGCAACGCTGTTGGGAGTTGCTTACGGCTACGTAGCAACTGTGGCATCCCGTGTTATGTCACCCGCGGGGAGAGATGGGGTGTTGACTGGCTTTGCTTAGCAACCGCTGTTTACTTGCTTTGCATAGCGACCAGCGTGCTGGGACTCAGCTCACTTCGGCTCCGCTCGGCACGTCACCGCTGGCGGGGGGGAGGGGTGTCCTCCATAGTGCAACACCTCATACTGCTCCCTCCTTAAGGCTGTTCGTCCCGAATAACCTAACGGTGCACCCCCATTCCTTTTCTTCCAAGGATGTGCTTGGTGGGTCTCCTATTGTTTCGGCTACTCCTCGCAGCGACTATTATCTGGCCGTTACAACCACTCTCCTCTTAAGACCAGCTCATCTCGAGCGGTTTCCTGCTACGTGCCCGAAGATCCAGTTGTATCACATTCGTCGCTCATTCAGTCTTCATTCATTTTTGCTAGGGAGGCCGGTGCTCCTACTACCGGTTCCCCCCATACGGGCTGTTTCCCTTTTTTCGTTTTGGAGGAGGTTGACCCCTCCACAGTGCCCAATCCTTGTTTACGTCTTCCCTGAGAAGTTCTTTACGTTGACGTAACAGCACTTCAGGTGTGGTCCGCACTTCCTGACGTCGTCGTTCCTCCTGGTCTTCCAGCCGCTTACTGGCATAACCATGCCCACTGCTGATTTCTGTACACTGCTATGGGCACCCCGCAATTTTTGAGGCTCGTCATGAGGCTGCTTGCAGAGACGGTGTAGACAATTGTCGACAGCTAATTCCTTTCTCTGGCATCCGAAGGTTCCCTGGGTAGTTGCCTTCTTGAAGGCATTTCTCCAACGTCGTGCCACTGTTGCATGACGGGATACCTTCCTGCAGGTGGCAGCCAACTTCTTCTGGGGTCCACAATTTCCCCATGTCAGATTCTTCATATTCCGCTGGTTTCAGTCCCTACGCTTTTTCTGCTTCGGTTCTCTGACCGGCATTACTTCGGCGTCTTTTACGGGTACCTCTCGTTATTCTGCCGCCTCAGGTTTCATGTCCACTGAGGCCGGCTCTTCTTCTTCTGGACATGCCTCCATTTCTCGGCAGGCCATCGTCACTCCGACCGGTATCACTATGGGGACCTCTTCTTGTTGTGCCGCCACAGGTTTCGTGTCCACTGGGGCCGGCTTTTCTTCTTCTAGGCATGCCTCCATTTCTTGGCAGGCCATTGTCACTTCCCGTGTCTCTGGTTGAAATGCGGACACCATCTCCATGTGGCTGGTTCCCATTTTTTCTCGCAAGGCAGCCGTCCTTGCTTGGATAGCTTCAATTTTATGTTGGAGTGTCTCATCCAACTGTGACCACATAGATTGCATTTCGGCCTTCATTTCTTCCTTGTCAGCCTTCCTATCGGCCGCCGCCTTTTCTTGGTTGGCGTCTAATTTGGCCATTAAATCTTCTTGATGGGTTTTCATGTTGGTGTCCATTCTTGCCAGCATTTCCTCTTTGTCTTTCTTCCTATTTGCCTCCATTTCTTCCTCCTCCGCCTTCCTTTCTTCCTTGTCAACCTCCATATCGGCCTTCATCTCTTTCAGCATTTCGAATAGTTTTTCCATTTTCATATGGCAACACTGTAAACACAGACTTCAGTCTTCAGTTCAAATTGTGGTGTGTTTATGTTTGTAGACAATTCTGACACCAGTGTAACGTGTTTTGTTACTGAAGACGCCATTCAGATTGTTAACTGGTTTATTTAACAACCTACAAGTCTTGGCTTCAATTAATTATAACAATGTTACAGGTTTCCAAACTTTACAAACCCTACACACAAATCTCGTCACACACCCCTCAGCAGTCTACACATATTCACAGTATGGGAGCAATACAAGTCTCTCTGTATTACACTCCCAATTACACAATTACACATGCGTCCGGTTCTTCTTTCCGTGACTGCTGCTATACTCCAACTACTCGCTTCATAGGCTGCTACACTTTAACTGTGCCACACCTGATCACACACTCTTTAACTGCTCACTGTGGCTAGATTCCAACTCAACTCGCAGGCTGCTGCCTTGAGAACTGTCTCCGGCGATGGCTACATTTCAACTCGACTTAACTCAACTGTCTTCGTAGGCTGTGCAGTTCTCTTATAAACTCTCAGCCGGACAATGGGAAAACGCCTTGCTTCCTTGTTGCCTAGTCGCCGTGTTTGCCGATAGCCTAGCAACGCTGTTGGGAGTTGTTTATGGCTACATAGCAACCGCGGCATCCCGTGTTACGTCACCATGGGGAGAGACGGGGTGTTGACTGGCTTTGCTTAGCAACCGCTATTTACTTGCTTTGCATAGCAACCAGCATGCTGGGACTCGGCTCACTTCGGCTCCGCTCGGCAAGTCACCGCTGGCGGGGGGGGGGGGGGTNGGGGTGTCCTCCATAGCACAACACGTCACAACATATAGTAAAATTCGATGTCTATACCTTCTTTGTTGTTATCTGCTTGATGTCTATATAGGCTGAAATGAATCTACAGTATTAGATTTCACTACGAACACACAGAAAACAGATCACACTTTGTATCGCAGCCACGATGCAGCTGTCTGTTCATGTCCACAGAAAGGGCAATAATCTTTTGCAGCTATAACGGAAGGTCTTAGCACTGAAGAAGGGACCCCTCTAGCTATTTCTTGAATAGCCATGCTTTCATTCTTCTGTCATTTAGTCAAAAGATTTGAAAATCTGAAGAGTGTAACAAAGATGTAAGGTTTTCCAGCAGAGAACCAAATTATTTTATTGCTTCCATATGTCTTATGGCACCAGGGACTGCTAAAATTTGTCAAGTGCTACAGAGACAAATTTATAATGCAGAATAACTCTGTGAAGAACTTGGAAACCAATTTTACAGTACGCATCAAAATTAAAAGAAAAAATTGAAAACAGAGTATAACTTTTTGTATAAAAATTTTCAGATCTTCCCTTGTAATATCCGACACTATGTTCCTTGCTGATAGAAACAAAGTTAATTCCATCCATTAATCATAAAAATTGTGTTAGACACAACATTTTTAAACACAATGCTTAAAATTGTTTAAGTGCCCTAACAGGAACGGACCACCTCGTGGTACTGTAGTGGTTGAGGGGCTATGCTACAAGCTGGAAGGTCGCGGGATCAAGTCCTGATGAGGTGATTGGATTTTTTCAGTTGACCTAATCCTTCCAGCCCCACTAGGCCCCGGGCTTTAATCAGCCTCTAACAGAAATGAGTACAAGGACTTAATTAAATACTTTTCCTGGGGGTAAAGCGCAGTCAGCGCGTAAGGCTGACAACCTTACCGCCATCTTTGAGCCGATTGTCTAGATAGTGTGGGACCCTCAACGTCTCACAACCCTATGGGCCTACACAGCCTGTTACAGGGATAGCTTTACTTTACTTTTTACTTTAACATGAACGGACATTTGAAAGCAGAGTAGCAATGTGCATTTAAATGCACACCAGCAGCAGGCATTTAAATAAACTCTGGCAAGCCCAAGCTTACCACAATATCAAAAGCCAGGCGTTTAAAGGTTAAAGGAGATTAACCTCCCAGTCACTGTCTTTCCCACCTTCTCAGAAAATGTAATGCTCTCATGTTGCCCTTGTATTCTCAGCCAACTGAAAAAAGCATGCTGACCACAGGTGACTAAAGAGATGGAGCTTAAGATATGAATTCAGTCTCAATACTTTTTGACCAGGTCTTATAAAATAAAAGAGCCAAGTGTATGCTATACTCTATACTCATCTTGCATCAGAAATCAAATAACTATGAGATAGGGCTAAAATTTATTTTGTACAATTCAAATATTAACACTGGGAATTGAATATGAAACAACATTACAATAAATTCTCTGGAGCATTAATTATTATTCAAATTCATACATCTGGGCATGACAGTAAGAAATCAAACTTGCATCCATAAAGATGCAAAATGCAAAATAAACTTGGGAAATGCTTACTGTTGTTCAGTTCAGAATATTTTTACTTTCCTGTCTCCCATTTAAAACCTAAAGAGTAAGGCATGGTACAAAAAAACATCATTTTTACTGCTGTTTTATGTGAGTATAAAGTAAGTTTGGTCTCTCATTCTAGGGGAAGAACATAAGAATGAGGTTGTTTAGGAACAAAATGCTGAGGAGAATATTTGGATGTAAGAGGGAGGAAAAACAGAATAATGGATGTTATAGAAGCAGGATGTGAGAGTGTGGACTGGATATAGGGTATGGTTTAGGCAGGCTCCTGCCATCATGGTGATGAGCCTTTAGGTTACACAAACGGTGGGAAATTTCTTCATCTGAAGAAGACCTATGACTTCCTCAAGGACTCTGATCCATGGGGTTCATCACTTATGGTAAAAAGTAAAGTTGTCCTTGTGCTCAACTAATTAAGCATTATGCCATGAGGGCATATGGGGAGTGGATGTATAGATCCACATTTTTCTTGACCTCAGCACTAGTTGGAGGTGAGTGGTAAGCTTCATGCCCCAGCCGCTTTACCTCCAGGGAAAGGGCCCCCAGTACCCATTGGATAGGTTGGGTGGACCACAGATGACATGGAAAAGTGAAAATTTTTGCCTCACAGGGACTCAAACTCCAACTCCTGACCTCCAGCCCATAGTCAGTCACTATACTGTCTGAGATATCCCAGCTCATGGGGTTCATTACTTAAACATAATAATTACCTTCTTTAAGGAAAACAATAATTCACTTCTAAAGTTCTTTTTCCAGTGAAAAACTTACCGCCTACACTCTGAAACAGATGCAGAATGTACAGAAAATGGAACTTTGCTGTCAGCATCTTTCTTCAAATGATCATATTCCTCTCTGAGTACTGAATATTGGCCTTTTAAGGTCAGTAATTCCCCTCGATACTGGTGAAATTTATTCACCAACATTTCGTTGTCTTTTGTCAGCTCTGCAACTGAATGAAAAAACAGACATGATGCTGACTGGCAGCAAGCAGTGTACTGTAAGAAATGTTCATGCTAAGTAATCCAGCCAACCCTGAATTAATTTGATTCACTTAATTATTCAACACAAGCTATCTCAGAGCTGAGACACAGAACTGTCTAGACATGTGTTGCATACACTCTGTGTTCTAAATTATGTACAATTTTTCTAAGTGTAAAAAGAATTCATTTGAAACATTTTTAGATTTCTGGACATCTAGAAACAACGAAGGTTTTAATCAAGTATGGTACGTGGAATGTAAGAAGTCTGTATAGGGCAGGTTCACTCATGACAGCTGTAATAGAAATATCAAAACATATGTTAGATTTAGTGGGAGTAAAGGAGGTCAGATGGGACAGAGGTGACACCAAACCAGCAAGCAAATATACATTTTTCTATGGAAATGATAATTTTTCTACCCAAATTGGTCAAAAACAATAAGATGCTTTATTGCCACTCCTTTTCAACTTAGCTTTAAAATAGGACATATGTCATTAGGACATATTCTAAAGGTCCAGGAAAACCAGGTGGGACTGAAATTAAATGGGACATATCAGCTGTTGGTCTACACTGATGATATCTGCTGGGTGATAATATATAATATATGTTGCTGTCTCATCACTGATGAACTTTTTCAGTTGGGTCACTAGTATACCTATACCATTTTCATAATATAATAATTCTGGCTGATTTCTAAGCCAGAGATGCATTGCTCACTTCACATCTTCATAGGTTCTGAAGTGCCATCCTCTTCATTGCTTATTTTATTACTCTCTTTTATTAGAGATCAACTGAATATGGAGGCCATGGTATGATTTCTAATTCCCGGTTTCAAATTATGTCAACTGTTGTTAGGTGGGTTCCTGTCACCATGGCATGGCGCGTCCTCAGGTGGTGGATGGAGGAGATGCCCTCAACTTTTGGAGGGAAGCTGCGAATATATTGAATAAGCAGTTGCGGACAGCTGACAAGGGGTGGCCCTCCAGCTTGGGAGTTGGGCATGGGGGCTAACAACTCCTCACCGTAAAAAATTATTATGTTACGGAGAGATGAAGTGACAGGAGGTTGGTGAACTGCATAATGAGGAGCTTCATAACTTGTACTCTTCTCCAAGTATAATTAGAATGATCAAGTCAAGGAGGATGAGGTGGGCAGGTCATGTAGCACGAATGGGGGAGACGAGGAATGTGTATAGGATATTGGTGGGAAAGCCAGAAGGAAAGATACCACAGGGAAGACCATGGCATAGGTGGGTGGACAATATTAGAATGGATCTTAGAGAGATAGGATGGGATGGTATGGCTTGCATAGATCTGGCTCAGGATATGGACCAGTGGAAGGCTCTTGTGAACATGGTAATGAACCTTCAGGTTCCATAAAATTCTGGGAAATTCTTGAGTAGCTGCAGAATTGGTGGCTTCTCCAGAAGGGCTCAGCTCCATGAGTAAGTAAGTTGAACTTCGCCGACAAGCAGTGGTCACTTGGTCGGTACTGAATTGAATTGAATTGAATTTATTTACATTCTATAAATCCTAAGCAGGTTAGTACCTTTGGATACAGAACAAGTCAAAATGTTACATACATAAGTACAGGCAATTTTAGCTTAAAAATTAATATAACTTAATTTTACATCATTCTCTATTTACATTGAAGTATTCATCTAAAGAGTAGAAGGAATGAGCATGTAGATAATTCTTTAACTCTGATTTAAACTTTTTAGTATCATTGCCCAAGTTTTTAATACTTTGTGGCAGATTGTTGAACACTTTTATGCCAGTAAAGTAGACTCCTTTTTGATATACTGATAAAGTTGATGAGGGTAGGTGGAAGTTATATTTTTGTCTAGTATTCATGTTATAGACATCAGAATTTAATTTGAATTTATCTTTGTTGTAAACAACAAATAAGAGAAGCGATAATATGTATTGCGATTGAAGAGGTAGAATTTTTAATTTCTTAAATAATTCTCTACATGAATCTCTACTTCTACATCCTGTAATGATTCTAATTATATTCTTTTGTATTTTAAAAATTATTACACTATGTGAAGAGTTCCCCCAAAATATTAATCCATAGTTCATAATAGAATGAAAGTAGGCATGGTAAACCATCTTCAATGTTTCCTGTGACATAAAAGGCTTAATTGATCTCATCGCATAGCAAGCTGCATTTAATTTAGGTATAATTTGTTCAATATGTATTTTCCAAGACAGTGTACTGTCTACATGTATTCCAAGGAATTTTGTATCAAGTACTTTACAGATTAATTTGTTGGCATAACTGATGTCCAGATCAATTTGGTGGTTGTTTTTAGTTGTGAATGATATGTAATGGGTTTTATCAAAATTTAATGAGAGTAAATTGGCTTCGAACCATCTGTTTAAGGCTTCAAATACAATATTTATGTCATTTTTAAAGTTTTCAAATTTAGAGTTCTTAAATATTATACTAGTGTCATCTGCATATAGAATTGGTTTAGATTTATTGTTGATGGTTTTAGATAGATCATTTATGTAGAGAAGAAAAAGTAAGGGACCTAAAATTGATCCTTGTGGAACACCGTGCTTTATAATTCCCCAGTTTGAAAATGCATTATGACTGGAGTTTTTATTATTTATTTCAACTCTTTGATACCTGTTTTTGAGGTATGATTTGATCCATTCATTAGCTTTGCCAGTTATTCCATAGAAATTTAATTTCGATAGTAAGATATCATGATTAACACAATCGAAAGCTTTTGCTAGATCACAGAAAATCCCTCCCACAATTAATCTGTCATTGAGAGCACTTAAAATATCGTTAGTTAGTTCATAGGTTGCTTTTTCTGTTGTTAGGTCTTTCCTAAATCCAAATTGCTCTTTGACTAATATGTTGTTAGAATTTAAGTGTTCAAGTAGTCTATTATACATAACTTTTTCAAAGACTTTTGAGAATGAAGTCAATATGGATATTGGTCTGTAATTAGAGATGCATTTTCTCTCTCCTTTTTTAAAAAGTGGTTTCATTACAGCGTATTTTAAGCGTTGAGGAAAAGTACCTGATGATAAAGATTTATTACATAGATGATTCAAGGGTGAACTGATGTAAACAGAGCTTGCTTTAAGTAATTTGGTAGAGATTTCATCATATCCATGTGAATTTTTGGGCTTAAGGGATTTAATAATGTTTTCAATTTCCTTCCTTGTTGAGAATTTGAGATTTATATTTGGAAATGAATTGTTAAAGGCACGTGACAGATAGTATATTGGATTATTATTATTATTATTATTATTATTATTATTATTATTATTATTATTATTATTATTATTATTATTATTATTATTATTATTATTATTATTATTATTATTATTATTATTATTATTATTATTATTATTATTATTATTATTATTATTATTATTATTATTATTATTATTATTATTATTATTATTATTATTATTATTATTATTATTATTATTATTATTATTATTATTATTATTATTATTATTATTATTATTATTATTATTATTATTATTATTATTATTATTATTATTATTATTATTATTATTATTATTATTATTATTATTATTATTATTATTATTATTATTATTATTATTATTATTATTATTATTATTATTATTATTATTATTATTATTATTATTATTATTATTATTATTATTATTATTATTATTATTATTATTATTATTATTATTATTATTATTATTATTATTATTATTATTATTATTATTATTATTATTATTATTATTATTATTATTATTATTATTATTATTATTATTATTATTATTATTATTATTATTGGAATATGTTTTCTCAGCTAATGAAAGGAAATATTCATTAAATGCACTTGCGATAGCTTGTGGATTGTTAGTGGACTTCCCTTCAATATTCAAACTTTGTACGTCTTCATTAACAGATTTCTTTCCTGATTCAACTTTCACAATATCCCAGGTGGTTTTAATTTTATTGTTTGATTTTAGAATTTGGCTGTTATAGTTATTCTGTTTGGCTTCTTTAATGACTTTTGACAAAATTTTACAGTACATTTTGTAGTGACTTTTTAGTCTTGGATCATTACTGTCCCTACTGGCCAAATATAGTTGTCTTTTGTGTTTACATGAAGTTTTTATTCCAATTGTTATCCAGGTGGATTTGTTTTTATTTTCATTTTTGACTATTTTTAAGGGAAAGCTTGAATAAAAGATCCTCAAGTATGTGTTCAGAAAGCAATTAAATTTAGAATCAATATTATTGCTGTCAAATACATTGTCCCATGATTCATTACTTAATTTTGTGACAAAATCTGCCATCGTATGCTTGTTGATTTTCCTTACTGTTTGATATTGTTGATTACTGGGCTGAAGGTCAATATTATTTATTTCTATGAGTTGAGCATCATGATCGGATAAGCCATTTATAAAGGGTCCTACAGTATAGTCTCTTAATTTTGAGTTATCAATGAATATATTATCTATCGCTGAACTAGAATTATTTTGAACTCTTGTGGGAAAGTTAACAGTACTGGAGAGATTGTAAGATGATAACAAAGAGTCTAAATTTAGTTTCCTATTACTGTCGATGAGATAGTTTATATTTATATCACCACAAATTATAAATTCAACTTTTGAACCATGCAGTACATTTAGGATGGTTTCTAATCTATTTAAAAAGTGATTGAAGTTTCCAGATGGGGCTCTATATAAAGTCAGTATACAAATATTTGAAAAAGGAGAGTCTAACTTTAGAGCACATGCTTCCAGATCCTGGTCTTTGCAATAATCTTCTAAATTTATTTTAGTAAATTTTAGGTTTTTGTGTACAAAAATACTCACTCCTCCTTTCTCCAGTGTTTTCCTACAGTATCTAGCACCTAAATTATAATTTTCTAAGTGAAGATGTTCTAATTCCAGCTGTTTCATGTGATGTTCAGTAAGGCACAGTATGTGTGGAAGATTTGAATTCATGGAGCTTATTAGTTCATTTGTTTTGTTTCTCAATCCTCTTATATTCTGATGGAATATTCTTAGTACTTTATTATTCACTGAATTTAGTAGACTGCAATTACCTTTTCTGATTTCTATTGGTTCACTAACATTATTGTCTGAAAGATTAGTTTCTTTTGCAATTTCTTTTACTTGATAAACTTTACTTGCACTCTTTATCCTAAAAAATGATTCTGAACACCCATGACAACTGGAATGTGTCTGCCCTTAATGCTCTCTGCAATGAGTCGCGTCAGCTTGTCCTTGCCTCGAGGATTAAGATGCAAACCATGGACAGTATGTTCGCTCCTCAATATTGAAGAGACATCGATCGCATCAATGTGGGCCGCGCCGACCTCCACAAGCATATAGTTCACTTGTGGACTAAAGCCACGGAGTTTGGTTTAGTTGCATGAGCACAGTGAGGGCAAGTATTACTGTGCTGGAGGCAAACCTGATTTGCAAGAAATTCCAACACTTTGTGCCAATGATCAACTTCAAAATGGTCCTCAGTAACTTGTAGCATGCAGCAGAGTCCGTAGCTGTCCCTTCTTCCATGTAATATTCCAGAACAATACCGTTCATAACTCTGAATTACATTAATATGATTTTGACAGAAGATTGTGTCATGTGACATGTCTTTGTCCTTGGGGAGCTGGGATGCTATCATTCCATATTATTTTGCTCACTTCCAGGTTTAAAATGATGAATTCTTTTCGTGACATGTTCAATTTATAAAGAAAATCTACCTTTGTTTACACAGTTTCTTGGAATGTTATAACCTCCACTGCTGAAAACTCTGAGACCTCTTGGGAAACTTAGGCATAGATGTGAAAGTAACATTAAAATGGATCTTACAAAAATGTAATACATGCATGAAAGGCACCACCTTTGATTTTGTATCATGGCAAAAGTTGTGAACAAATGTATGCTTGTTTTTGTTTCAGGTCAGGCTTTAACTTTTGTTGTTGTTCTGGCTTTGTGAACACCTAATTAATTATGGACAACAACTTGAAGGAATGATTGCTCCAATTTATATCGAAAGCAGACTCCATCCGATTAATGTCACTATTGTCACATATGACAGCTCTGACAGCATTATTGCAGCCTAGAGTCACAATATGGTTTGCAGGGCATCATCCACTCTTTGCACATAATATCTAACTTCTGCACCCAACCATACATCTGAATGTTTGATATCACAGACTGTATGGTGACGCATTTCTGTAGATTTAACACCATCTGCATTCCAAAAACACATCCCACTTTGCCATTCAAGTTTGGTAGATGTCTTGACTATGACACAAATTGCTAATTCATTGCTATAAGCAACTGATTCATCATACAGAGTTACCAAACGTATCCAGAGTGACAAATTTTATTGGCCATAAATGTATGTAGTCTCAGTGTGCAACTCCCTCACCATTATATACCTTTAATCACATTTTTTTATCTTCATTTGACACACCTTAGCATTTGTAGTGTCTCTGCATGAAGCCCTAGTGTTGTCAATCATGATTTACATTCTGCAGTTCTCCCCCCCCCACCTCCTCTCTATGTTAATGCATGGATAACTGTAACAAGCAGACTTCTTTACTCAAGATTTCATATAAATGTATGGTCATTGGAGAAGTTCAACAGAGAACTGAAGCTGTGATAGTGCACTGACATATGCAATATCATTACAGGACTGAAAACTTCCACAAATGTTGACACACTCCTACCTTTTTCATCACATGCTACTTGTACTTGCTGCAGCTTGTCCTTGTGCAGCTGTAGCTCATTCATAAGTAACTCATTCTGTTCCCGTGCCAGGCTACAGTCCTGCTCTAAGGTGTGCCAGGTACCTGACTTCTCTTCTGCCTACAACAGATTACCTTCATTAACATGAAAATGACTTCGCTCATAAAGTCTATATTCCTACTGCATAGGTTTCCAGTCCTACAGATGACAATGATGAGGTTTTTTCATGTTTTGTACACCTCATTACTTAAGCATAGATTATATGTTAAATTTACTGGATATAGTCTCAAAGTTTATAAGCATCACCATATTCTTGTTGCTGACTTACAAACAATATTCATGCAAGGAGTGTGGTATGACTATGATTTGTCTTAAAACTACATTTCAAATCCCAGCCTCAAATGGCCCCGTAGTTAGAAATATTCTGTTGCATATTTTTTAAAGGCTTGCTATCATTTCAAGATGCTAAATTATGTAATGGTATACTGACTATAGGCAATTAAAAAATATGATACAGTGGTGGCCTCCAATGGGGTAACATTTTCACTGCATTCTTTTAAAATCAGTCAGCTGGTTCAAAAGTTGGAAGGGGGTATATACAAAGAGTATGGTTACTTCATTAGCCTACGTTCTCTCCTTAAGAAAGGAATTTAGGCCACAAATGGAAACATGTATATTTTCAGTGCTGTATGAGCTGAACAGCCTAATCCCAGATTTGGTCACAATCACCTTATTCAGAAATGGCTTCTACTCAGCAAATGAGCACACAAACTCACAACCTACCTATTCACCTACCCAACTCCGTAACAGGATCTTCCTTGATCATACAATATTTACATGATCATGTTTCAGCCTATTCGGATACTTGAAGGTTTGCCACTGTCAGCACACAAGCTCCTACTGCACCCAATCTTGAGGCAAACAACCAGTTTCTTAAATATCGATTTTAATAGTAATAAAAGCACAGGTCTCTGAAGTGGTCTCTTTCACAGAGATACTCCAATGAAAATGCTGCATGCATTTTGTGTTAATCCATCCATGCCATATGCATGGCTCATCTGACTGTTCTTACACAGTACTGAACAGCGCCAGGCAAAGCACATACATTAAGAAACTACTCATTTTGCAATTTCCTTCATTCTGATATTGCCTCTTTTAAGTCACTCACTCACTCACTCACTCATGGAGCTGTGCCCTTCTTGAGAAGCCACCATTTGTGCAGCTACTCGAGAACCTCCCAGCATTTTAACGTACCCGAAGGTTCATTATTGCGTTCACAAGAGCCCTCCATTGGTCCCTATCCTGAGCCAGGCCAATCCAATTCATACCACCCCATCCTATCTATCTAAGATCCTTTTTAATATTGCCCACCCACCTATGCTTTGGTCTTTCCAGTGGTGTCTTTCCTTCTGGCTTTCCCACCAATATCCTTTATGCATTCCTCATTTCCCCCCATTTGTGCTACATGCCCTGCACACCGCATCCTCCTTGACTTGATCATTCTAATTATATTTGGAGAAGAGTACAAGTTACTAAGCTCCTCATCATGCAGTTTTCTCCAACCTCCTGTCACTTCATCTCTCTTTGGTCCAGATATTCTCCTCAATACCCTGTTCTCAAACACCCTCAGTCTATGTTCCTCCCTTAATGTCAGAGACCAAGTCAGAGACCAATACAGAATCATAGGCAAAATTATAGTTTTGTATATTATAATTTTTATGTTTTTGGACAGCAGACAAGAAGACAAAAGGTTCTGGACTGAATGGTAGCAAGCATTTCCCTGAATCTGACCTCCCCTTAATTTTCTCCTGAATCAAATTTTGATTTGTTACTGTCATTCCCAAATATCTGAACTGTGCCATATTTTCAAAACATCTGTTACCTCTCTTTATGTCATGATTTTGCCCGACCACTGATGCAATAATTGATTGACCATTATCTAATAACTAACACCATGATAAAATCACATCTCAGATATTAATTTTATTTACACTTTACACACATCCCTTTCATAACTTCTCAACATATGATAAATGTAATATTCACCTGTTTATTAGATTCTTCCAAGTCCTGATACAATTTCTCATTTTCAGCAACAACTTGCTTACACTTTGTTACAAATTTATTTAAATCTTGTTCATAACTACGGATCAGATCATCTTTCTCTCTTATTGTTTCCTGATATGCTTCAAGTAAGGGACCAAGTGCATTTTTGTTGACATTTCTCCAAGCTGCAGTAGCTTCTTTTTCTTGAACTTCGGCTGGCACAGTCTTCAGTGGAGGTAACTCTCCTGCACTGCCCTGTTTGTGCAGTCTCTGCTGGCACCGGTCCAGCTCAACATTAAGCCTATACACTAAGTTCTTAAGCAGTGCAACATCTTCACTTAGCTCTTGATTCTGAGCCTTCAGAGCAGTTATCTGTTCTGACTCAGATTCCTCCCGACATTTCATGCCTTCTAACTCTGTCCTATAATTGTCTCTCTGTTCCTCAAGGTGTTTGCAGTTTGCCTCCAGTTTTAAGAATTTATCTTTCAGCATCTCAATGATCTCCTCTTTCTTGCAAAGGGCTTCATCTACAGTAGCTGAAAATACAAAATAAAAAATGTCTTTCACATGAAGAACAGACATCATGGTACAGTATTTTCTTGAAAAAACTGACAGTTACTTAGCTGCACAAGAGACCACAGTTGGATCCTACCCTGACACAATTTAATCCAGTCTGAATTTCTACATCCTCTCTCTCCAAGACCAATCCATCTATGTTTAAAGTCTCTTAAGTGACTATTCTTAAATGAGGTTTCCCTTTTAAATTTTCCATGAATTTTTCATTTTTCCTTTACATACTACATACTGGGTCCATTTCACCTGGTTCTGATTTAATCACATTGTTATGGATCTAGATATGTTTTGATGTATATAATGAAAAATACAGGGTTTCATTTCATCAGAGGGAGATTAATTTAATTAGAGGAACTGCTATGACAATACAAATTGGGTTAGTAATGGTGGGAACTACATGTGTGCATATTTGGGTTTCAGTATCCCAATGTCAAATATCTTCAGATTTTACGTAGCTTACCGAAGTGATACTCAAGAACTTTCTGCAGAATTCTAGGGTTCCAAAGAACAGCCTGGGAATCAGTGTGTTAATGCAATGTTCCATAAACATTTTATGATAGACTGTTAGAAATGCAGTGGGTTTTGAGGACCAGCACTCTGTCCATCTCACATCTTGCATTACAGGTAATGGCTGCTAAGTCCAGTTATTACTAACACATTTCAGTAGTTTAATTTTAAATATAAAAATGAACACTGTTATGTGGCATCACTGAAATGCATACAACTCAGCCATCTGAACCTGAGTCTGATGTCTTAGTGGCTGAAGTGGATGAAAAAAGGCATGAACTGAAGATTGAAATATACAAAATCATAATTTTACCACTTGTTTCATATGGGTGTGATACTTGGTCTTTTGCCCTATAGAAAGAGCAGAGATGAGGGTGTTTTGATGATGAAATGATAAGAAGTAACAAGAGGCTGGAAAAAATTCCATATTGCAGAACTTTATAATCTGTGCTCTTCAAAGACTATCATTAATGACTGGATCAAACAGAATAATAATAATAATAATAATAATAACAACAACAACAACAACAACAACAACAACAATAATAATAATAATAATAACAACAACAACAACAACAACAATAATAATAATAATAATAATAATAACAACAACAACAATAATAATAATAATAATAACAACAACAACAACAACAACAACAATAATAATAATAATAATAATAACAACAACAACAACAACAACAACAATAATAATAATAATAATAATAACAACAACAACAACAACAACAACAATAATAATAATAATAATAATAACAACAACAACAACAACAACAACAATAATAATAATAATAATAATAACAACAACAACAACAACAACAACAATAATAATAATAATAATAATAACAACAACAACAACAACAACAACAATAATAATAATAATAATAATAACAACAACAACAACAACAACAACAATAATAATAATAATAATAATAACAACAACAACAACAACAACAACAATAATAATAATAATAATAATAACAACAACAACAACAACAACAACAATAATAATAATAATAATAATAACAACAACAACAACAACAACAACAATAATAATAATAATAATAATAATAACAACAATAAGGGGCCAAGGGGAAGAAGAGGCACAGATCCTCTCCGACCCCAGGAATATAGATGCGAATATATAGACTCTCTATACTCAAGACCCGTGATGAAGAATCACACCCTACAAGAGGTAGCCCTGTTGAACATCTTAACAGAACATGGCGGATCTAGAGGAGTAAACCTCGAAAAAAAATCCCTAGCCCAAAGTGTACACTACCGTGCTGATGGACTACAGGAGCACCTGCGGCGGAGGGTGAGAAGCCATAAACGGTGAACTCTAAGGAGCGGCAACCCTTGGTTACAAGCAGCCTTACTGTGGCAGGCGGGGCAATAACGCAGCAGACAGAACAATTCCCTAGCTACTCGTGGGACAGCGATGGAAAGAAATGCAAATGAATATATGTACAAAGGCAGAAGGAGTAGAGCGCAATCCTCTAACGATCAACAAGGTGAGAATTGTAACCACAAAGAGGAAACTCAACGTCGACCACCTCCAAAACAACCCAATGTCGGGGAATCAAACAGCGAAGACAAAGCTAATATACAGATGCGATGGAACAAAGAGGAAATGAAGGAAGTTGTGTGGTGTTTCCTGGCATCAACAGGCAATTACAAGGAAGCATACGAATTATGGAGAAGCAGAAACCTAAAAGTAAGGCCAACAATGAATGCAAAGCTGCTGCTAAACCAGAAAAACTACATTCTGAAGAATAAAAGGCTTACAGACATTGAAATCGATGAGATAAGGGAAAGCATTAACGTATATACAGAGGACAGCACAGGAGACCATGTAAGAAGGAAGGACGATAATGTAAGCACCACAGAGGATGAAATGCAGGATAGAAGCACGAGAGAGGACGCAGAGCAGAATGTGGAGAGGAACGAGTTAAAGGAACAACTTCAGGTAGCACGGCACAAGGTGAGGTTCTTACAAATGTCAGAAAGAAGAACACTGCTGAAATTGGAAGAAAACAAGAAGCTGGTTTGCCTTAAGGAACAAGTAAATGGAATAATAAAAGAACTCTTGGAAGAGAATCAAATAAACATAACAGAAGTGAACCACTTGATATACGCTGCAGCAACAGTTATCACAGAAACAACTATTAAACCTAGGAAAACAATGACAACCGGAAGATTTAAAGATGCTTGGAAACTAAGAATACAGAAACAGATAAGCAAATGGAGAAAAGACTTGTCCATACTCACTGAGTCAGGCTCTGGCTCTGATAACATTAAACTGAACACAAAAAAGAGGAAAATTTTCCAGAAGTACAAAATGACAAATGCCAGAGAAGTAGCAGAGTTAATAGAAAAACTAAAGCAGAAAATACAAGCAAAGGCTCAAAGAATCAGAAGATATGAAAAAAGGAAAAACCAATACATCCAGAATAAAATGTTCAAGGAAAACACAAATCGATTTTATCGACACCTGGGGGCAAAAGCTATAGAGGTCACAGCTCACCCCAATATGCAGGAAGTAGAGTTCTACTGGCAGGCAATATGGGAAATGGAAACACGACACAATGAAAAGGCAGAATGGATAAGAAGAGAGGAAAAAGGAAGAGAAGGAACCAGCGACATGAAGTGGATGCCTATAAAAACTACAGAATTTACCTCAGTTTTGGCCAAAACGCACAACTGGAAGTCTCCTGGAAGTGATCAAATACAAAATTATTGGCTAAAAGAATTCCCAGTTATGCACAGTTATATTGTAGAAGCTTTCAACAAAATAATAGAAAAACCTCAACAAATGTCCGAATGGCTGACTACAGGAATAACATACCTACTTCCTAAATCGAAAAACACTATGGACCCAAAGAACTACTGACCGATTACTTGTTTATCGACTATGTATAAGATGCTGATAGGAATTATTGCCAGAAGAATTTTGTTATATTTGGAGGAGCACAACCTATTGCCAGAAGAACAAAAAGGATGTCATCCAGGAAGTAAAGGATGCAAGGACCAGCTGCTGTAATCAAAAGCAATACTTGAGGACTGCAGGAGGAGGAAAAAGAACCTAAACATGGCTTGGATTGACTATCAAAAGGCATTTGATAGAGTGCCCCACAGCTGGATAGAAAAGTCAATGGAACTAGTAGGAGTGAATGATAGGATAGTGAAATTTTGCAAACACTCCATGGAAAAATGGAACACAAAGCTTCAGCTGAGAACAAACCAGGAACTCATGCAATCACAACCCATTAAAATAAACAGAGGAATATTTCAGGGTGACTCATTATCACCACTACTTTTTTTGCATAGCACTTATTCCGCTAACTTATGAATTAAACAGATCTGGATGTGGGTACCAGGTGTATGGATCTGAAAGGAAAATAGGTCACTTGTTGTATATGGATGACTTGAAACTGTTAGGAAAAAGTGAGGAAGAATTGAGGGACGAGATTAAAATTGTAAAAACATTCAGTAGTGATATAAAAATGGAGTTTGGATTAGAAAAATGTGCCAGAATTTCGATAAAAAATGGTAAGGTTCAAAGAAAAGAGCATGTAGAAAACACAGGGGAGAATGAAATTAAAGAACTAGAAACAAATGGAGCATATAAGTACTTGGGAATAGAAGAGAACCACCAGATAGGACACAAGAAAGAGAAGGAAAGACTGAAGAAGAAGTATGTAAGAAGATACCAGTACTGAGATACAGTTTTGGAATTATTAACTGGCACAAAGAGGAAATACAAAAATTGGACAGGAAAACAAGAAAAATGTTAACTACCTATGGACAGCATCACCCAAGAGCAGATATAGACCGTCTGTATGTTCCTAGAAAAGAGGGAGGACGAGGCCTGATACAGATAGAGGCGGCTTACGTGGCAGAAACCACAAACCTAGCGGAATATATAGAAGGAACAGAAGATCAACTGACGAAAATTGTTAGGACACACCAATGCAACACAAGTTCTTTGCCGAACACAGCCTGCAAGTACACAAAATTTTTACAAAAAAAGGCAATAGCTCAGAAGACAAAAGAAAAATGGGAAAAGAAAAGAATGCACGGACAATACCCACGCAGCTTAGATGACACTCTGGTGGATAAGGAACAGACCTATCGATGGTTGAAATTTGGAGGCATTAAAGGGGAAACAGAAAGCTTAATCGTAGCAGCTCAGGACCAAGCAATCAGTACAAACTATTTTAAGAGAAAAATATTGAAAGAAGAGATCGGAAGTAAATGTCGACTGTGTAAAGAATATGAAGAAACTATAGACCATTTAACATCAGGATGTCCTGTTTTGGCGAAGAACGAATATATAGTAAGGCATGATAAAGTTTGCATGCATTTACATTACTCAATATGTAAAGAATTTGGAATTGAAGTACCAGACAACTGGTACTCACACGTGCCTAAGTCAGTATGTGAACATGAGGATATAACGGTGTTATGGAACCAAGGCGTACAAACAGACAGAGAGGTTCTGGCAAACAGGCTAGACATAATAATTAAAAACAAGCAAAAGAAAACTTGCATACTTATAGATGTATCAGTACCATCGGGCAGGAATATAGTACAAAAAGAAGCAGAGAAGAAATTAAAATATAAAGATTTAAGCATCGAAATTCAGCAAATGTGGAACATGAAATGTTTTGTGATACCAGTAATTATTGGAGCCACAGGTACAGTCACGAGAGGGTTGAGAAAATATTTGGAACTAATTCCTGGTAAGCACTCCATAGATTCACTGCCAAAAACAGCTATCCTGTAAACATCACACATATTACGGAAAGTGCTACAGTGCGAAGCTTGAAGCCTGAGTGGTGAGGTGCATCACTGGTTCAAGAAAAAGGAATACCAGGAAATAAACCTGTGACAAGAGATGATGATAACAATAATAATAATAATAATGGCAGGACATGCAGTATGGAAAGTAAAGATGAGAAATGCATACAGGATTTTGGTTGGAAAATGTTCAGGGAAGAGACCACTTGGGAGACCTAGGCATAGATGAGAGGATATTAAAATGGGTCTTAAAGGAATAGGATGAGGATATGACCTTGGTTCATCTGACTCACGGGGGGATTCAGTGGTGGGTTCTTACGGATATGGTAATGAACACAGGTTTCTATATGAGGTGAGAGATTTTTATGTCTACCTGAGTGACTTAGCTTATCAAGAAAGGCTTTATCCATGGAGCCATGTAATATGATCACACATTACTGCTTTTATTAATGGACAATACGTTAAGGAAAAAGCAGAGTTTTACCTGTGCTTAATTAATTGAGCATCATGCCATGATAACATATTGGGCACTGGAGGTATAACTCTACCATTCTTGAACTCAGTGCTAGATGGAGGTGAGTGATCACTTTCATGACCCAGCTACTCTACCCCTTTATAGATTGCATTCTGTTGTATATATAATATTTATCTTATATTATAACTGTCGACACAACAAATAAAGTGGGAATATCTTCAATGAATACAACATATGTTGGTACAATCTTACTTATTTATGTAAGCTTACATTAAATAAGAAAGATATATATACAAACCTCTGGTGTCTTCTTTGAAGATATTTCACATTTATTTGTTGTGTTGAAGGTTATAACATAAGACAAATACTCTACCCCCAGTACCTACTGAATTGGAGGCTGCATGGGCCCCAGAGCCAGTCTACACACTGTGGAGAAAAATCTCTTGCCCTGCCATGAATTTAACCCTGGCTGTCCAGCCTACAGCCTAGTCACTATACTGATTCAGCTATTCCAGCCCCAACAGAAACTTTTTCAGACACATCCATTGCACTTTTGCTGCACCAAACGAGAGACACAAGGCATTGACAGCAACCACAACTAACAGAATGCATGTCCTGTACATCTGCATTCAGAGGGTTTTCTGGCTGCTGTTGTGTACAAGTTTCTTTGTTTCTCACTGTATGTACAACATGCACTCACTCACTTTGCTGACAGCCTGAATCTTGACTAGAATATGATAGCTGCTGCACAGTTAGGTTGAGTTCCTTATTTTCATTTGTCAGTCTATCCAACTCCTGCAACAGAGCAGCACGGCTTCCAGATCGGCCATGACTGTGTTGCACATCAGTAAGAGGAAGCTTCCGCCTAGGTTTTGGTTTTGGTTCTTGTTGTTCTGGTGGGAACTCAAGTGCTTCTGACTGACACGGATCCCTGTTTAATATATGAAGCCAGTATAGCCAGATTAAGTGATCAAATATAGTTGGACCATTATGACAAGTAATCACATGACAGGCTGTGCCACACATTTACTCTGAAAATCTTATTTCTTTTTAATATCCACATTTCACTGTTCAATCCTACAGCAGGTTTGTACACTAACACAATTACTCTGAATTCTGTTCCCTCTGAATTACAGTGTTTCTACAATCAGCACAATTTAATCTACTGGATATAATATTTTTTACCATCTTCATTCATTTTACCTATATTAAATAGTTTACATCCCACGTTATGTGAAACCCAAATTTAGTGTTCCCACATCTAGCGAAATAATGTATTTCCTGAATATTTTTTCTGGTCTCAAATAAAACTGAATATAAACAGTGTTTAATTAAAGGTGCAGTCACACAGAGCGCTACATATGTGACGCATGCTACGTACGCTATGTTTGCTATACGAACATAAAAATATCTCCCTTTATTGCCAATGTGTCAGGCCACACGGACTTCCGTACGCTACATACGCTATGTTTGCTATGTTAGCTGTGTCATTGCAGAGTGTTCGATTCTCGGCTATATTCTTAAAACATCGCGCTGGATGGGCAGGCACACTGGGCTCGCTTCCAGGTGTCAGCTGCGCGCCTCAGTAATTTCCCATTCTGATTACAACACGTGTTACGTATCATTCAGCACAGTATTCGCTTAGATGAAAATGACACTGGAGGAATTAATTGAAGAAGTAAGGAAGTATCCATGTTTGTGGAACAAAGGGTTAGAAGCATATCAAAACCAGAACATGCGGGATAATGCCTGGGACATGATTTCTGGAGAACTGAATACACCAGGTAATGTACAAACATTGTTCTTTTACCTATAAGTGAAGAACTTAAAATATTTTCATCAACCCGATTCATTCAGAAATATTTTTTAATTTAACTTCATCTTCACGTAACTGCTTTATCAGATGATACAATTCACCAAATTTTGTTCTTCTTAAGTTCACGCCATGCACCCACTTCCTTTTATGTTTACACAAGGAAAGTAACAGCAAAAGCTCATTGTCGGAATCATTGCTGCCCCCCACGGCACACTATCGGCCAATCTCTCATTCAAGACTGTGCAGTTTTGTGCCAAACATAGCTTTCTGTGTGGCCATGCGGTGTAGCGAACATAGCGTACACAGCATACGTAGTGTACGTAGCGAACATAGCGTAGCGCTCTGTGTGGCCACACCTTTAGAGTTCTATCTCCCTGGGCATATTGCCATGTAATCCAGTGAAGTTCAACTGATACTTTGAAGGAACATGTTTTACATTTACATTTACATTTATTTTTCACTTCATGGATCCAATCATCTCCCCGTAGGGCTGAATATAAAACATGTCACATATAACAAATTCATGATGACTACACATCATTTGTCCTTGGTCCAATAAAATATATAATCAGGCCTCACACAGATAGCTCAAGGTTTCAGGACAACACACATAGGTCGTGGAAAAACCACTGTCAAATTCACACCTTGCCATTCCACACACACTGTAAAGCCGTATCATCCAGTTACATTTTAAAATGTTAAAATTCATAACAGAAACTGACATTATATATACTACTACACTTACAACAAGCAAGTCTCAACAATGTATAATTCACGCACACAGACCATTTATTAAATCTTAACTTTTGAGCCCCTTGCATGCTCAACAAATTCATCAATAGAGTAAAATGCATTACTTTGCAAATAATTTAATAAAACAAACCTAAATTGCTTTTTATAATTTTTTAAAACTGTGATATTTGATGGCAGAGTGTTAAATAGCTTGACGGCTGAATAATACACCCTTCTCTGATAGGATGATAAATGTGTTGAAGGTATGTGAAGGTGGTCATTCCTTCTGGTACCAATCACATATAAAGAGTTATTGGTTTGAAATGTTGCTCTCATCTTTACGGTAGAAGAGTAAGCCAAGCAAGAAACCAGTATGAAGCAGGCACCAAGCAGAGCTGAACTACATGGCATGATATCTGAGACGATAGCTACTGCTGTGTGAACCTCAAAACCAACCTCTGTCCAAAACGTTTCCTCAGTCTTGCTACATAAACATTTTTGCTGTTTAGCAGAAATTCACCATCTTTCATGGAACCCTGTGTTCACTACCATGTCCACAAAATCCTGCCACTTGATCCTACCCTTCTTCATGCTGCTTTCTTGTTTGGCTTGCTCTTTGACCTTGAAGATGGAGGTGACATGTTCCTCCAAAATATCACTTGACTTTTGCTGGACTACATGGCATTATATCCCAGAAGAGAGAACTGTTCGTAACTGCTCTGGGCACCTCAAATCTTACAAAGTTTTATCTTCTCATATTCAGTGAATTTTCATCGGATAAATAACCTGAATATTGTGTAAGAAATTCCTGACTTTACAGAAATACCTGAATCAGTATTCACATTTGTAAGATTTGAGTGGTACTTAGGAATAGTTCTATCTTCTGGGATATAACACTGTAGTCCGTTGAAAGTCAGCCAACATTTTAGAGGAACATACCGCCTCCATCTTCAGGGTTGAAGAATAAGCTGAACAAGAAACTAGCTTGAAAGGAAGGTAGAATCTGGTACTGTGTACCGCGCCCTTCGTCTTGCTCTCCTTCTGATTATTATAATGTTATTATTCTTACGAAGAGGAAGGGCACAGCGCAATCGTTACTGGCCCTATTGTTGGTTCCCATGCTCCCCTAGTTGGACATGGGGTATCCAAGCTCGGAGGAGGAAGCTACACTCAGTTCGTTGGCTTAGATAAGAACAAATACAATTTAATAAAAAAATATATAACAATACATAAATAACAAACGACACATTTGACCAAAAACTAATGCAAACTCATTCAGAACAAAACAATTTCCTGTCGGCACCACTTTTGTCGACACTAGACATATTAGGACGTTAAACACTCAGGCTATACAAACACAAGTCTAATTCTGAAGAAATACCAAACCAAATCTAATAACGCGCGTTGCAAGCGTTCAACAACGGCTTGCGACCGCGGGCAATCCTTACCGGCCAGCCAGATAGCACCAAAAGGGAATTTAGAACAAACCCAGCCGAAACCAATATTTTCCACAACAACCCTGCTGGCTAGTAACCGACCTTCCAAGTCAACTTGGTCTACACGACTGCACGGTACAAGTCTCCCCTTCACGAGAGGGTACATGGGACCACGTGACTGACGTCAGGATACTGCATAGTGGGGATGGAATCCGTTAAGGGAAACATGATGACATCATACGTGAGCGAGCTAAACCTTAGAACGGCTCAACTGAACACAGGACTCCATAAAATATGGTAAATTTCTTGAGAGCTGAAAGGCTATTAACTGTTCAAGAAGGGCTCTATTCAATGGAGTTACAGAATGTGTTGGTTGTCCTTCCATTCTTGCTGGTATATGTTACTCCACTGTCTCTCACAGAAGAGGCTATAACCAAAATGTTATCAGAATGTGCACATACCTGTCACATGTCAATTCTTCTCTTCCCATTAATTGGACTGATGAGTCTTTCTTATATTTAAGCCTGTGGTGATGATGGTGCCTTCGTGGATGCACTAACAGTTCAGTTCTGCTACTACTCCCATCCCCGACACCATTTTGTTTAGCTATCAATGGGCCTCTCTGCTTGATGTGCTGTTATTGACATTAATATTCAATTACTGGCTCAATTTTAAAAGTTTAAACAACCAACTACTCTAAATGCAACATTTATTTTCAAATTATTTTTATTTTCCTTCATCACTTGTATCTAATTAGGCTAAAGATGTACAATTTCAATTACAAACTAATTCTTAGCTCTTTAATAATGGTTTCTCATGTCCCAAGTATCAATCAATTGCACAGATTATAAAGTGCTGAATGGAAGAGAGATTGTGAATGATGTGGTAGTGGTTGCAACCAATTTTAAGGCACTATTCCAACATTTGCCTGAAAGACTAACAGAGAACAAAAAAACACAACCCAACACAATCTATGCATAAGTAATCTATACATTAAAAGTTTACAACATGTTTCAGCCTCTTGGCCTTCATCAGGTGTTCTACATATATCTTTAACTTATGTTCTTTTCCATACATTGGTCAATGTTTATATGAGGTTGTACTGTCAGACGTATTAGTGCAATGCTTTGTACATTTCTTAGTTACAGTATCGAAAAATTAAATATTAAATGCAATATGTTACATGATATTTCTTATTAGTTGAAATGCTTTAATTACAATCAGTGAATATAATATTGTTTCTGTGACATGTTGTAGTGCAGACTGCTGTCATGCTTTATTATTGTGGGTTCTTGCTGGAGTTATTTTTGATGTGGTTTGAAATATGAATTGTATTATTAGTGTGTGTGCATATTATGGGGCACATATTGGGGTTGGTGTTAAGTCATAAACAACAGAGACTATTTATACTTTGAGAATTTTGGAGTGTAACATTTTTGTGCAATAATATTTACTAAAGAATCTTATTTCAGGAATAAAGTAATTTTGGAATGCCTACTTGTCATGTGTAAAGCCTAGTCTGAGTACAGAAATGACAAATTTTACACATTTGCTGGAAGGACTAGGAAGACATTTTTGATCTAAGGATCTAAGGACCATATGAATGTCCATATATGCTGTACCTTCCTAAGGAGTCTCTGCTGTGTTTCCGTTTCAATTTCACCTGCTGTACCATCAGAAGTTGATTGGATATTGAATGATTCAGGCTTCTCTGACTGTGAAGTAAATCTGCTTTCACTAGTTTCAACCAGAAACATTGGCAGTGATGGAACTGTAGTGAATATTGGTGGAGGCATCACTAACTGCTTAATATCATCCTGTAATAAATTTTATAAAAAATTAAATTAAATGTTCCACATTTTTATGTTAAATTTATCACGAAAGTGCCTAAGCTTGATGATGCACTTTATACTATTAAAATATCCTCAGACAGTCCAGTTGTGGATTCTTTCAGGTCAAAAGAATACGTACAAATTTTGATGTTTCAGCTGGAACCGTCAGGAAAAGCTAATTTAGAAATTATCAAAACCATCAACACATTGAAGAAAGCAGTCTTCTGGGATGTTGCGCCATGTAGATATTGTGTTATCCGATGTTTCGGAGGAACATATCGCCTCCATCTTCATGGTGGAAGACAAGAAGAAATCCGCGAGCCTGCTCACGCTGGTTCATTCGCAGATTTCTTGTCTTCTACCTTGAAGATGGAGGCGATGTTCCTCCAAAACATCCGTTAACACAATATCTACATCGCGCCACATCCCACAAGACTGCTTTCTTCAGAGTGACCGCCGTGAAAACCTCAAATCTTACATCAACACATTGTTATGACTTAAACACAGGATCTGGATTGTTTATTGGACTTCCTGAATGCTTATTATATGAGTACATAAGAAATGTTAGGTGTGTAACCATTTTGAATGTAAGCATTTTCACTGTTCAAGAACTAGAAACAAGTCTATATGGCAAATAATATTCTTCACTGTAGTTTAATGTCCAAATGAAGAAAATTAATTCATAGGAGATTTTCCATGTGTACATGGTTAAGGAAAGTTGTTCCTATAACATTATATTATGAAGATGTACTGGGAAGAAGAGGTAAAGCTCCACACACATTCTTAATCTTGGAATTAAATGGAGATGAGCAGTCAGATTCATGCTCCAGCCACTGTAACCCTGGGGAGAGTTCCTGATATCCACAAGAGAGAAGGATGGGTGGACAACAGATGGTTTGGCAAAGAAAATATGTACAAGCCACATACGAATATGATGAGAACAGAAGAAGTTCACTGCCACGCTCACAAAAAGCCTACCATTGAGCTGTGAGACATATCAATTCACTTCACATGTTCACTACTTTGAAGTTCCATTTTAATATTTTCATGACTAAGATTTACTAATATAAAATCTGTATTTGTTTCTTCTGTGCATGTCAAATGCCCTGTTCATGTCATACTTCTTGATTTCATCACACAATTAAGAGATTTCGAGCAAACATTATAAACCTTATCATTAATTTATTAATGCCTCTGGTCCTTCATCTTCTTACGTTCAGATTTCCTCCTCAGCATTTCGTTCATACTGATCTGTGTCTACGAAACATCCTCAGTCTCTTTATTTGCTTAAAATGAGAGGGTACGATTCACACCCACATAAAACATGAGGGCACCAGTTTGAATGAAATGGAAATTTCATCACATCTTCTAATTTAATAATTCCTGGACATTTACATATATAGTCATTTTTGTTCTGCACATTTACAGCTAAGACTTAGACCGTTACACTTTGAAACAATTAATGTACTGCACTACAAGGGTGTACGAGAGCAAAACAAAGGGTAATATTTCCATTGGTCAAATACGTTTTCAGTGCATTTTTTGGCGAATACAATAAAACAGTATATTGACACACCATTCATTTTGAACCTGTGGTTTTTGTCGATATTCTTAACATAGTCATTTGACAAGCCAAACTAATAATGAGATAAGTTTCACAGACGCGTAACAAATCTAGCGGAGGTTATGTTAGGTTACACTACGATTTGTAAACAACAGTTCGCATGTCGTTTCGCTTAGATATATCGAAAATGATATCACCGGTAAAAGAAAAGTTAGATTTTACACAGTGGGTGCCAACTGGTGCACGAATGGGGGAGACGAGGAATGCGTATACGATATTGGTGGGAAAGCCAGAAGGAAGGCGACCACTTGGAAGACCAAGACGTAGGTGGGTGGACAATATTAAAATGGATCTTAGAGAGATAGGATTGGATGTTATAGATTGGATTGATCTGGCTCAGGATAGGGACCAGTGGAGGGCTCTTGTGAACACGGTAATGAACTTTCGGGTTCCATAAAATGCTGGAAAATTCTTGAGTGGCTGCACAATTGGCGGGTTCTCAAGAAGGGCTCAGCTCCATAAGTAAGTTCAATATCACCTCACCCATATCCTTTGGGTTGGATTTGAGTGAAGTGTTATTAAACTTTGTCCACAAACCTTTCCAAAAATAAAAAAATAAAAAATAACAATGGAATAAGAGCCCCTGCAGCTCTGGAGTACAAGAGATAAGGTTGCAATTTATTTTTCCGGAGAAAGATTCTCACTAGTGCCTGGAAAGTCATAACCTTTCTTTCACATGAAACACCTCTTTAACCAAAGGCACTGAACATTGTGAATTGTAACATACATGGAATAATTGTATTTAGGAAAGCTGAAGGTGGGGAAACTTGAAAGAAAATTCTGTTTCCATCAGAGATACATATATTAAAGCCCATAATTTCCTCATAACTTACACTTGAAAGCCATACAAAACACAGTTTTTCGGTTACATGAAGTATTATAAATCATGTATTGCAAGCAACAATACCCATGTTCCCATTTATTATTATTTTCATTAGAATGATGGAATTCGAGAACGTGAACTACACTCTTGTCAACAAGATTAAGACTGCATTTAATGATAGAAAATCTGATATATTCAGTACTGGGCAGAATAATATGGCGGAAATAATAACATATCTTAAAGAAATATAATGAATACTGAAAATTTGGTATCTATTCATATTGCAGTTCAGTAATGGAAAGGATTATATGGAATAAGTAACACATCTTACAAGAATGTAATGACTACTTGTAACGACACCATGCAGGAACCTCAGCAATATTTTTCATTTACATTTTTAATTACAATGTACTACATGTAAACGAACTGTATTACTGTTAACACAAGATGATACAGAATTGACCCCAGCACCAGCAGATGCCAAGGACGACATATGGTCTTTCAGAGGGACAAGCAAGCTGCAGGTCAATTGAAACCCCCAGAATGGAGCAGGAAGTATCCCGCTGTGTTTTCTGGGAATTTCAATGCCTAACTTCGATGGTGCGAGTCTTTGAAAATTTGAGACGTGACAGATACGAGTCGCAATAATTTTCGGAGGGGCGTACAGAGCGATAATTAGCGTACCTTCATTTATTTGAGAGCTGTCAGAGGGACCGTCTTGTACTTAGGCCAAAATTTACATGGTGCTTGTTAGGGATTGGCTGAATGTAAATCAGAGAAACACCCAAATTTTAGGTTTAGCCAATCAGCAAAATTTCAGAAGAGAGGAAACCAGGCGTTCCTGGAACCATCAGGACTTCTGCATCTCCAGAGCAGTCAGTCATCAAAAGGAAGTAACAGGAGTGAGTCATCAAAAGGGAATAGCGGGAGTGAGTCGCAAAAAGGGAATAACAGGAGTCAGTCGGCTTAGGGAGTAACAGGAGTTAGTAGTAACCTCCCGGACGTTAAATTGGTATTTGCGAAGTCCGGTACACAAATTAAAAAGTGTAATAGGTAGTCCTCGTTCACATCTGCAAATAAAGAGCAACAGTGTTGAGTGGAGTGTGTGTTTCATGTGTTTTCTATCTCCTTGTGTGAGCAAGGCCCAGAAGTCGCCCTGAGACAGAATCTCGTCCTACCGTCTGAGCAGTCGGAACCCCAAACGCCCACCTATCCATATCCCCCCCCTTTGTTTTCCCCGTTCCAAATTCGTGGTTTGACCCAAGTCCACTGGCACCCATACAAATTCAAATTCAGAGTAATCCCACACCCTACCCTGAACCAGACGACAACAAGGAGGGGGCGGATAAAAATGGAGACCAACTTAAGGGTACTAAGAGGACAGTTATGAGTGGCGAGTTATAAGTGCCGACCAACTTGTGGGGCTAGAAGTCTCACTACATGGGTCAGTTATATACTGAAAATCTGGTATCTATTCATATTTCACTTCAGTAATGTAAAGATTTATATGACAAAAGTAACATATCATACAAAGAAAGGTAATGAATACTGAAAATCTAGTATCTATTCATATTCCAGTTCAATTATGGAAAGGTTTATATGGCAAAAGTAACATATCTTACAAAAAATGTAATGAATACTGAAAATCTGGTATCTATTCATCTCCCAGTTCAGTATTGGATACGTTTATATAGCAAAAACTAATGATATGTCTTAAAGAAATGCAATTACTATTGAAAATCTTATGTTCATGTTCACTATTTCAGTACAGGTAGGATTATATGGCACAAGTAAGAGAAGGAATACACCTCTAACACCAAAGTGAATAACAATGTAACAAAATTGAAACAGGTAAAGAAATTACATAAATAGTCCTGCCCACATTCAATCCTGATACTGTTTCTGCTTCTCAGAGTTTCAAACTGTGGTGGATAACATAACTTGAACTTTGCAAGTCAATTATAAAGTAATGCCTCTTCACAAACAATTTCCCACACAATTTTCCATTGAAATTTAATTACTTAAAGATAACAACAGTAAAGAACCAAAGGTATGTCAGTCACAGGAGAGGAATACAAAAGGTATTTTGGTAGGATAATTGGAAGGATATGTTGGGGATACAAATAGAAAAATTAGATGGATGTTGGGAGAAATGGAGCCAAGGGGGCGTGGTGTGGACAGGATTATTTTATTATTTATTATTTTTATTGGAGTGAGAGACCATTTGGTACTTTGGCTAGTTGTAGCTTATTGCACCAATCCTAGATGATGGGTGATTGTAGAGCAGTTGGTGGAACGAAGATTGACGGGAAATCGAAGTACTTTGAGAAAATCTGTCCAAGTGCCACATTGTGTCCACCACAAATCCCACATGATGAGGCCCGGGAAGCTAGCGCAGGAGTCGTGTAGTTGAGAATAAGGGGCAATGAGTTCTGTGAGAACAATGCAGTGAGGTCGCGGGTTTCATGAAATGGTAATTTCTTCGGGCACTGAGCAGCTGTTTGCAGGGAGTCAGAACAATGAACTTGGTCCTGATGTATGCCATCAATGTAGAATTCGGTACCTGTAGGCAATAATGAATTTCATGGCCGTAAATGTACAGGTAGGTGGCTATAAGACGCACTGGAGATTTATCTGTTGGTAATACTAATATACGCATGTTGTTTCTGTTGTATATGTTGGTAATACTTATATACGCATGTCGTACAATCTAACCCATCTAACCCGATCTAACCACATGGCTCAGTTCCAGGCAGTGATGTGGAAGGGTGGTTTTTCGTATGCGCACGTGCACGCTAGTGCGTATACCAGATGATATTACTGGATGTAAAAGTGGAAGTGTGTCGATCAAGAAAAAATAAAAGAAAGGTTTCACAACAGGTTATGGGCCCAGGACGCTAGCACTGCGCGTAGTATATAATTAACTGAAGAGTTGTGGATATTTTTGAGTATTATCAAAGATGTCGAATCCAGCTGCAACCTTGCCACCGATTGAAAAGCTGGACGGTCGTTTAAATTATTCTGATTGGAAATTCGGAATTGAGGTTAGAACAGTTTGAAAACTTGACTGAGTATACTCATGCTTTTGTGGACATTGCTGATAAGCTGCGGTCAATGAAGAAACCTCTTGATGACGAATTCGTAGCAGCAATGATGTTGGCAAATTTGCCTGATAGGTTTGAACCAATGAGACAAACCTATGATAATTGTGGTATAACAATTTCTACTGACTTGATTTCCAGAAAATTGCAAGAGTATGATGACACGAACTCATATAGTAAAGATGTGGCTCTTCTGTCTCATGGAAAGAACAGTTTTCCAAGAAAACCTAAGTGTTGGTTGTGTGGTGAAATTGGCCATGTACGGATGGACTGCCCCAAGAAAGTGCAGAATTCCTCGAAACAGGGAACTAAGAAGAGTTTTTCAAAGCAAGAAGACAAGATGTCAGCTAAGAAAGAGAAGACATCTCGTCGCGAGAATTCCTACTTCGCAGCACGGACATTGGAGACCAATGATGATTCTAGTTGGTATGTCGACTCAGGGGCTACTTCTCATTTGACATCTCGACAGGATTGGTTTAAGAAAGAGAAGGAGATGACTGGAGTAGAAGTGTTCACTACGGGAACAAATAAATTAGAATGTCTAGGATCTGGCTCTGTTCGGGTAAAGTTTAAGAATGATGACTCTATTTCAAATATTAGTAGTGTACTGTATGTTCCAGAAGCCAGAACAAACTTGTTGTCAGTGAGTAAATTGGTTGATAAAGGACATGTTGTTGTGTTTGAGGAATCTGGTTGTAGGATTTATAGTAAACATAATATGTCTATTAAAGGTAATGTTCTAGGTACTGCATCTAAGGTTGGGAATCTGTTCAAAATGGACGTGGAGGATATGGAATGGGTCAACCTGGCAAAAACTGATAAAGATGAAAATTATCAGCTCTGGCACAAGAGGTTAGGTCATATTAATCCAACCAGTATGAAGATAGCTAAAAATGGAGTATGTGAAGGTATTTGTTTTAATGACACTGTACCGGATACATGTATATCTTGTATAAAAGGCAAGTTTGCAAAGAAACCATTTAGGGCACGTAAGAGTAAAGCAAAAGGATTACTGGACGTAATCCACTCAGATTTATGTGGACCTATGGAAGTTGAGTCCTGGAATGGAGCTAAGTATATTCTTACCTTTACTGATGAATTCTCTAGAAAGGTTTTTGTATATTTCATAAAGTCTAAGAGTGAAGTGTTTACTGTTTTTTGTAATTTCAAGGCTCTTGTTGAGAATCAAGTTGGGAAGGCTATTAAAACCCTATGAACTGATAATGGTGGGGAATATATTTCTAAACATTTCTCTGATTATCTTGAGCAAAATGGGATAGAGCATCATGTGACAGTACCTTATAATCCTCAACAAAATGGATTAGCCGAAAGGGTTAATCGTAGTCTTTGTGAGATGGCCAGATGTCTGATGAGTGAAGCAAAGTGTAATAAGCGAATGTGGGCAGAAGCCATCAATACGGCAACTTACATTAAAAATAGGGTTCCACACAAAGCTTTGATAAATAAGACGCCACAGGAATGCTGGTCTGGGGAAAAGACTAATGTATCCCATTTTAAAGTATTTGGATGTGTGGCATACATGCATGTACCAAAGGAAAATAGGCTTAAATGGGATTCTAAATCGAAGGGGATGTGTTTTGTAGGATACTGTGAGAAGTCTGGAAACTACAGACTGATTGATCTGTCCAACCCTAAATCGGTAACATTTGCACGAGATGTCATTTTCTTGGAAAATGTAAGGGCTAGTGTAGATGAAGAGAATGTAAATGCATCTACTGATTTCATCAAGCCTAGCTATTTTGGGTCTGAGATCTCTGATAGTGGGGATCAACCTGATGCAGAAAAAGTATTAGATGACTCTACTGTAAATCTGAATGAGAGTGATCATACTCCGGTTGCATCTGTATTAAGTGATGCTGAAACTGATGATGTACTTGCAGTTCCTGTACAACAGGTTGAGAATGAACCAGGTACAATGATGAGGGTTAGACGCCCACCATTGTGGTTGCAGGATTATGAAACTAATTTCATGACTGTTGAAAGTTTTGTTGACAACTGTCCAGATTCATATTCAAGTGCTGTTAGAGGACCTGATAAAAATAATTGGAAAAGGGCAATGAAAGAGGAGTATGATGCACTCATTCAGAATAATACATGGAATCTAGTAGAGCTGCCCAAAGGTAAGAAAGCTATCTCATGTAAGTGGGTGTATGTAGTTAAAAAGGACTTACAGAGTGATCCCAAATACAAGGCACGCTTAGTTGCTAGAGGTTTTTCTCAAATTGATGGGATTGACTATAATGAGACTTATTCACCAGTTGTTGGAAGATCTGTAATAAGATTTTTGTTAGCCTTGACTGTTGAGTTAAATTTGAAGATGTATAGTCTTGATATTTGCACAGCCTTCTTGAATGGAGAATTAGAAGAAGAAATATACATGACTCAGCCTGAGGGTTTTACTGTTGAAGGATTGGAAAATAAAGTTTGTCTATTAAACAAAGCTTTGTATGGATTGAAGCAAGCTTCACGTACATGGAATACTACTATTACTAAAGAGTTGGTAACTCTTGGTTATGAAGTTTCTGTTAATGAGCCATGTATGTTTTACAGAAAGATGGATGATTCATTTACTGTTTTAGCATTATATGTTGATGATTTCTTAATTGTAACCAATGATATCTCTGAAAAAGAAAGACTTGTAAAGAAACTAGGATCTAAGTTCAGATTAAAAGATCTTGGAGAAACTAAGTACTTGTTAGGTATGAGAATTAGGAAAAGGAATGGAAGTATTTATGTAGATCAAGAGGAATACATATGCAAGATACTGGAAAAGTTTGCCATGATAAACTGTAAAAATGTATCTACACCTCTTCCTGCTGGTTGTAAGCTAGACAGAAACAATTCTGATAAGTTAAGTGAGATTTTCTCTTATCAAAGTTTGGTTGGCTGCCTCAATTACTTAGCTCTTATAGCAAGACCTGACATTGCTTTTGCAGCCAGTTTCCTAGGTCAATACAATTCTTGTGCCACGGCTGAACATTGGAAATGTGCCAAGCATGTATTGCGTTATCTAAGAAAAACTAAGGACCTGTGTTTGGTGTATTCTAAGACAGGAAAATCCATTGTTGGGTACTCTGACTCAGATTATGCTAATGGAGAAGATAGGAAGTCTTACTCGGGAAACATTTTTGAATTAGCAAATGGACCTATTTCTTGGGAGGCAAAGAAGCAGAAAAGTGTTGCACTTTCTACTACTGAGTCTGAATATATTGCTCTAAGTGAAGCTTGTAAGGAGGGTTGTTTTCTCAGAAAAATGTTGATGGAACTATTAAATGATGACTCTCCAATTTTGATGAATGTTGACAATCAAAGTTGTATCAAGTTAGCCTCAAATCCAGTATTTCATTCCAGATGTAAACACATCGATGTACGATATCATTATGTAAGAGAGGTAGTACAGAATGGATTGATTGATCTGGAATATGTGCCTACAGAAATTATGAAGGCCGATATAATGACGAAGAGTTTACCTAAGGTGAAGCATGAATATTTGCTAGATGCATTGGGCATGAAACCTTTTGATTGTATAAATTGAATTTATATGACCATGTGATTGTACCATAATATTTTGGTTATTATTATTAATTAGAGTTATTTAATTTACATGCTATGATTATGGGGGAATGTTGGTAATAGTAATATATGCATGTTGTTTCTGTTGTATATGTTGGTAATACTTATATACGCATGTCGTACAATCTAACCACATGGCTGTACCAGTACTGTTCCAGGCAGTGTGGTGGTAAGTTGGTTTTTCGTATGCGCACGTGCACGCTAGTGCGTATACCAGATGATATTACTGGATGTAAAAGTGGAAGTGTGTCGATCAAGAAAAAATAAAAGAAAGGTTTCACAACATTATCTGCGGCCAGGGACCATACAACAGTGCATATAAGTTCAAGTTAAAATTTCCGTTAGTATAATCAAGCCTGTTAGCACATTTTTGCCGAGAGAAAATTCAGAGTTTCAGTTGAAGGCAAAACGTTTGTGCCAAGAGAAAAGAAGTGCCACGCACTGTACAGCATATGTATAAATGAACCTCCCCTCCCCCTCAAAATACTAGTGTATATCTAGGTGTTTGCTGCTGGCACCTATGTATATTCGACTGAGAGCAAAGAAGGGTATGTTCTCTGAATGCTGCAGCGAGGTCTGGATGCGATTGAGACGCAATGTGATCGCTGTAACAAAAGAAATGAAATTTTATGTCAAGAGAGTTAGATCGGTTGAGTGTCATCTCATATTGAAAGGACGAAGAACCCCCTTCGTGAGTCATGTGCAACATCTATATATTTTTTGGGAAGGGGATTAGATTCAGAAATGATCGAAGCCAATGCCTTCACAACATTTATTAGAGCATGCCCCTCATTGGAAAGTGAGCGATTAAGCCCTAAGATGAAATGTACCGTCCACAGAGCATTATTTATGTCTGCAATGTCGTATGCTTGCATTGGGATTTGAGGCAAATATCCATGTTTCGAAAGGGCAGCACTTAGAAATCAAGGTTCTCCGCAACAACACCAATATTCCAAGGCGTAGAGCGGTCAGCAATCAGAAGAGACAGAAGATCGTAAAAATGCAAATGTTCGGAATAGTGGATAAGGCGAAGCCCGACAGAACACGAGGCTTAAATTCTGCGGCGGTGAAGCTTAAACTGTGTATGATCGTTGAAGTGACTAAATTGCCGGTCTAGCGTGAGCTAATGAAAATAAAGCAGAATCTGTTGTGGACTGACAGGGGGCTTATAAATATTACCAATAAAGCCATGTGCAATATATATGTATAGTTGTAAAGGTCGTGACATGTAGTTTAGAGGAGGAAGGATGAAATATAGAAAGTAAATGACTGTGAGAAGTGAGAAGGGATAGGCCCGTCTTGTCATCAGAAAGGATTCGTATTAGAGACCAAACAGTGAAGCTTACTTCAAGACTAAGATCTGGTCATGAGCGTCTGAATGGGCTCTAAATTATGAGAAAGCAACTGGCCTACCGTCAGTCGTAAAATGACTTTGAAACGAAGCAAGAAGGAAAGAGGAATCTTGTAGAAACGAAGCGGTGGGATATGTGGAAGATGAAGGCGAATAGTTGTCATAACCATGGTGGGCCTTTGGTAAGGCATTGGTTTATGGTTTAGAAGTTACGTGATTGGAAGACATAATTATTTTTGTGAAAAAATATAAGAAATCTGTGCATGTAGGAAGCAAGCCGTACTATATGAGGAAGGTGAAGGTAACAAATTTGTATAGATCTGGTGGTACATTGGTGAGACATTTGCGTAGTATTGGGAGACTGCTGTATCTTTTGTCAATAGAAATGGAAAAGTCAATAAATAAATATGATTTTTCTGCAGCTACAAAATAGAATATTAGGAGGATAGCAGAAGTTAGTGTAACAGATGTTATGGTGGTCTAGAGGAAAGGCGCTGATGTAGTAAAGCAAAGGTCGGTGATTCGTAACCACCAGGATTAATGTAATGAGTAGGGCCCGGATTTTTATGACCTAAAAACTATAAATATATGCATGCACTTATGACCCAAAATTATGTCAAATATGACCTAAAAAGTGTAAAATATGACCTTAAATATTAAATGGGACATAAAATTTCACAATTTTAATTACAACTTTTACTAGAGTTTAAGAATAAAGATGATGAATATATGATAGTAGGTCCTACTTACCAAATTAGCCCTATTATGTCTCTGAAGGAAAGAAAACTGATGGAATTTCAACATTTCGTACTGGATTAAACCATTCATTTTCTTTTTAATAGTGATATTTGCGTTCATATTTTAGACAAACACTGGTGCACATGGTATGAACACTAACTTAACTCTGTGTTGTGGCCCAATTTTGAGATTGGAAATTTAAGGCATTGCCTTAAATGTTTCGAGACTTGCGAAAAGTGTTTTACAGCCATTACATTAGTATGTCAACACCTGGACAGGCAACTAGGTTAAGAATGTTGATGATCAGCATTTATGCATAATCACATAAGTAAGAAGCTCCGCTAACTCGGCCACTGGAGTATTATATTATCAAATACGCAGCGATGAAGTACCACGGGCCCACCCACAACCGTAGGGGTAGCCAATGGAAACCTTCCACCCCGAAATTGAGGACGAAAGGAGGAGTTAACCTCCCTCTTTCGTCAACCGCCGATTCAGCAAGTTAATGATATAAATTGCCGAATTTAGGAGACTTAGGGATCAGATCTAAAATCGTTATAACCAGTTGTCAGCTGGACTAGTCAAGATGGGCCTTACGAGCGGTGGAAGTTGGCCTGCTTCTCTTATTCCAAGTAAGTCACGTTTACTCATATAAGCCATGTTGTTAAATAGTATTGTTGATAAAAGTGTGTGGAAAATATTGAAAGCAAACTCCAGTGTGCCCGGTGAGCCCTTAGGGGAGAATACTAGAAATCATGTAACATGTAATTGCCTAGGATGCTAGTCCGGCAATATGGCTGTGTTATAGTGTATGTGTCAAGATTACTGGTAGTGTGTAGTGATAAATATAGTATGTGGGTTTTTAATATGTATAACTTTACGGGCAGATTATTTTAGGGGAGAACATGAGGAAGAGTAGCAGGAGGTAAAGACACTATGCAGACCCGACTGTGGGTCAGTCTTGTTAATATTGTAAACAATGTAAATAAGAGTGTAAATAGACAGGGTAGTTAGAGTAGGATGTACCGGGATTGTGATTCACTCCTCCATAATCACCTTTCCACGACCGATCCCGTGGATCCTACCAATATGAAAGGCAACAGCAGCCGAATGCAACCACAGTTAAGGGGAGGTACTAGGAATAGACAGGGATAGGCACCTGCCACGCAGGCAGTGCTTAGTAGCCCTTATATCAATGCCCCCTTAAGACGTAATAAGGGTAACAGTGGCGGGTGACCTCCACCCAACCCCCGCCATTAAGACATAATTGGCGACAGTGGTGAGATATCCTGTCCACCCGTCATAGAGGATAATATGGGGTAGTTCCCACCATAGAGATGACATACGATAGATAGAGGTGGGTCAGACCCGGCACGCCCGCTCTACGCCAATAATAAGAGGTGACAAGGATGACAGGGCCAGCCAACAGAGAATGCTCGACTGCTGCACTACCGGCCCTTAGTACTTTCATCACCTCTCTTAGGACATAAACTAGATGGTGGCAGCTTTATGAGAGAAGGAAGCCCAGAAACAGGAGAATCCTAGCTGAGGGTAAGCCAGGATTATTGTGTTAACTCCTTACAGCGTAAGCTGTGGTGGCAAGGAGGGGTACCTCCACGCCCCCTGCACCACGGCATTACACTCTGTTATCTAAAAACACCATTTAAAAGAACACAAGCTATTCACGTCTCAATTTTCACTGTTACATGCATTTTCAAATTTTCAAATTTGAAAGATCGCCGATTATCACTAAGGATAGTTTTGTATTTGGAAAAACTTCGTTCCACATCACATGATGTGACAGGAGCATATTTGAAGAATGTCAAGTCGTTTGGTGACAGTTCTGTATCATCTTCGAATGTTGCTAGTTTACCGGAAAGTATATCTGCAATCTTGCATAATCTTGAATAACCAGCATTCTGATGAACACTTTCTATTTTGGTTTTAATCCTGTCACTTATTTCACCACGAGTTCGGTTTAGTTCATTCTCAATGCTCTTTACAGTGTCCAATGCGCCACAGAGTGCAGTCACTACAAATTCCAGGCGAGTTATGGCACCTGAAATTGAACAGAAGTTTGACTTTATGTATGCCAGATTTTGTGCTAGAGTGGTAGAGAATAAGTCCTTGACAGCTTTAATTGATGTTGACTCACTGCTGTCAAAGCCATTAAACATTTTCTCAATGGCTGTGTAATTTTCACCATAATATGCCACAGCATCCAACCATGTACCCCACCGTGTGACGACAGGCTGTGGAGGAAGTGGCAGTAGAGGAGCTTCTTGTTTAAATTTCTGCACTCGAAGAGGGGCCTTGATGAATATTTTCTTTCCGTTTGAAACTAGCCTATCTACATCAGGAAAATGTCCTCGAACTTCTTCAGCCACTCTATGCAATGCATGAGCGAGGCAAGTAATATGGACCATTTTCGGGTAGAGGATTCGAAGTCCTTTGGCAGCCTTCTTCATGTATGGAGCGGCATCTGTTACTAGGAGAAGGACATTATTTCGCTGTATTCCATTTGGCCACAACAACTTCATGGAATTATCAAATAGGACAGTTATAGTCGAATGATTTGCTCTTTCGAGAACTTCACAGTCAAGAAGAAATCTCTCTCCAGGTTGATCTTGTTTCGGGGTCCCAACTATAACATTCGCATTATACAGCCCATCTACGTCAGAAGTCTTGTCCAAGGAAACCCATATCTTGTTGTCAGCAACAGATGTTAGAATCTTATTTAACATATCTTCATAACATGTAGAGAGATAATTCTTTCTTAACGTCGATTCACTTGGGATAGGATGACTAGTGTATGTCTCCAAAAA